>NC_133822.1:45889082-46192112 GCF_047830755.1 Zonotrichia albicollis
GCTTGCCCTGCTTTCTACAACACCTGGTATGCCACAAAATAAGCCTGGGCAGTCAGGATCACTTTACCAGAGCTTTTAAAATAATGTTAATTCTGAACTGGCATCAGGTGCCAACAATTTATTTTGTATTTAAAAAGTGCTGTTGACTCAGCATCAGGAGGCAGTTGTAACTGAAACACAAATGGGCCCCCACTGACTATGTATGACAGTGCAAGGACTGATGATTCAAAGCAAAAAATCACTTCAACTAATTACAGGCCTGTATATTTCCATTACATTTCCAAACAAATCTAAATTGTCTTCTTAATGCAGTCATCACAGCATCTCCATGGTAAAGGTAACTATTGTTGCCATTCCCAGGAGCAATGGACAGGAAAAGATGAAGGCATGAGGTGACCCAATAATGTACGAGAGCAATCCCTACTTCTTATAAGCAAGGATGCTTTTCTTCACACCTCTCTGTTCAATCAGGATGTACCTTCTGTTCTTTCCCTTGCCTAAAGGCAGATCAGTTACCCAGGTGGATTAATACGGAGGGGCCCTATGCCAAAAGCAGCTGTTTCATCGAACACGTCCTCTCCTCTTCCCTGTAAATTCACATGGGTTGCCATTCATCACCAAATGGAGGAATCTGTCACCATGGTCTCCTTGAAATTCAGCTGGAACTGATGGGTACTTGGAGCAATGCTTGGGGGAAAATCCATGCCATCACGGTTAGCTCTCTAGCAATTAATTTGATGTGCATTGTTTACACTAGAACTTGCAACAAACCTCCAGATGAGCTACTGGTCTTCACCTCAGAGTATCTTCACATGACAGAAGGAATTAGACATTTTTAAGGGACATTTTTATCAATTAAACCAATTCACAGCCCCAAAATACTGCCTCAGACACACAGTTACACATCTTGATTTTTTTCTTCCCCTGCTGCCCCACCCAAAAAAGACGCTGATGGGTTGCAGCACCTGACTTTCCATGATACAAAACAAGACTTATTTTCCACGTCATTGAAAAGCCAGATCTCTCTAGGGAAAACAATGTTTCCTCCTACTGCATCTCCTTTTCCTCTCACCACGTCACGTGCACACTTCAGAAGCACAAGACACCTTCCTGTTTTGTGCTGAGTATCATTTTTTGCTCAATTCCTAATCAGCCATTTGTTAAGAGAGCTGCAAAAGCACACAAAGGCAGCAGCTGTTCCCTGGCTGCTGCGAACGTGCAGCTCCGTGAGCGACTGCTGCCAGCGGCGCTGCCCAGAGGTGGCTGGTGATGCTCACTGAGGCCTCCCCAACGCCCCAAAGAGAATCCTTCTCCTCTGGAATGACTCTCACCCCATGGCATGAACAATTAAATTGCTATCAGCACTTTTTTTTTTAATATAGGCATTAACCTCAAGAAAACACAAAGCGTTTTCTGAATGTGTTCCTTTATGGAAAGTATAATCTAAAGACACGGAGGGTGCTTTAAAAAAAGGTAATACATCTATTTTTTAAAATTCTCTGTTCTGCAGAAGAGGCTATTTTACTATTGGGTAGTTTTCATACCATCACAAGCACAAATCAAATATAGATAACAAAATTACACGTAATGCCTAATTCAGACACATCCACCAAGGAAGCAAAATGTGAGAGCATTCTACACCTCAAGTTAAGGGTACAGAAACATAATAAGGAATGAACAAAAACCCCAAAACTAAAACGAAACATCTAGGCTGATACTCCATGTCATTACATTTTGCAACACTTCAACAGCTTTTAAATAAACAATACCTATTAAATCTGATTTTCCCAGTGTCTGACATTCAGTTTAAAGCAGGGAGGGAGAAAATCAAGTTCAGATGAAACTGCTCAAACATACATGGAGACAAATAAAGGCTCTAAATGGAGGTTGTTGGTGTGATACCCCTTTAAGGAAGCACCAGTTGAACATGCTAAGCTAAAAGATCCTATAAGACTTCAACAGAACTTAAAATACTTTAAATAGCATCACTAGGGGTTTTCAAATAAAACAATTTGCTCCTTTCCAAGGAAGAAATTTGCATTTTTACTCCTGCTTTACTCCTGTGAAGACCCCTAGTGTCAGCAGAGCTCTCCAACAGACCACAACATATGATGATACATATTAATTTGAGGTAACCTGGTCCAAAACTCTACTACTCAGGAAATGAAACACTGATACAGCAATTCAGCTCCCAAGAAAGAAAAATGATCTTCCATTTAAAAAAAATTAATGTGGCAGATGAGCTCAGTGTTCATGTGAACAGCATTTTTTACTGGAGAGATACTATTTAAATGCATACTCTCTTGTTTTTTGGCTTAGTAGTTCAACTGGGCTTAAAATTAATACTACTGGATTTGTTCATTAAAATCCCTCTCTTTTCTTAGAGTATGTTTTACAGTGAAGTATCTCTAGATAAAAGATAGAGAACCATGTTATCATTGTGAAAACTGCCCAAGAAATTACCTAATAAAGGGCTTTAGTGTGTATTACTGAGTAAATCAGACAGATTTTAATGAGAATTTAAGCATTTCCACTGTATTTTCTATAGGCTTTAAAGTATTCATCAAGCAAAATTATTTGAACACTGTGTTGCCTTTTACTAATTCAGCTTATTTGATAGCAGCAGATCAAAATTATACATATTAAATATACATATGTAGAAAGCAAGATATTGAATAGCGAAATGCCTGAAATGCTAAATTAAATCACAATAAAAATTTGCTGTAGGACATGAATCCACACGCATTTTGAATTTAATGAAGTAAACTTGCATAAAAATGCATGCGGTTGCTTCATAATCTATGTAACCTTCCAAAAACTGTACTTACCTACCTAATTGCTGCTATTGATAACTGCAGGGAAATATAAATTAAAATAACTCATTTTGTAAGAGGAATACTTTGTATCTAGAAACACACCAGTCCCCTATACAATTCTGTATCCCTGCACATCACAAATAGGAAGCAGGTATGTTAATTGCCAGTGTTAAGCATTTCATTATGTATGGCAAACCTGTACTTAAGTATCTATTTCTAGAATAATTACATGAGAGAAGGTGGTAAGTGCACATGTCTAGCAGTGGTCAATGTCTCAGGTGACAATCCTCTCTGGCATCCTTAGGTGGTGCCAGGATGGCAGAGAAAGGTGTGCAGCCCAGTTCCTTGAACTGGAAGGGCGCCCTTTACAAGAACCTCCAGCTGTGCTCTGAGATAGCCTGAGCAACTCAACCAGAGCTGAGGAGTTGCTCAAAGGAGGCCAGAAAATGCCTCCTTTGCCTGGAAAGCTATCCTGCTTCCCCTGGGAGGCTCAGGTGATGAACTGGGAAGGATTGTGGAGCAGCTGGAGCAGCTGGCAGGACGCCCTCTTCTCCCACCTACCTGGCAAAGTGGACTGCCGCAAGGTGTTTGAACGCTTTCCTCCACACCCTCCTGACCAGCACAAGGGCACAGACCCTCCATCTTCAGGCAGGAAACACCATTTTTATCTAAGTACTAGAAAGCCTTGAGTAGCTCTGTATGAGTCTAAAATTACAATTTTTTCCCTTTACACTAGCTGATATAATGAAGGAGAGAATCAGCCCCCTAATGCAAATGATACTATGCCACCTTCAGTGTGAGGGATATACATAACATCTAAAATGTATGCCATTTGAGTGAGACTATAAATAAAATTATGCAAAGAATGTGCTTGTTACATGAAGTAATTTTTGGTGGTAATTTCTGAGGGGGAATGTTGCCTAGGCAATAGCCTATAGGGTAAGGTCACAGTTAGAACTAAAAAGCCTCCCTTTAAAAGGCAAAGAAGTATGATAAGTTACAGAGTTACATGAAGTTTACTGAGTTTCTGGCATTGTTCCAGCAGAGCTATAATCCACTCTGGCTGCCTTTCTTGTTCTAACACCCATTTTTGTACAGAAACAGAAAAAAGAGCAGCATGCTCTCTCATGTAACATGTATGCATACATCTCACCCAGATATCCATCCCTGAAATCCACAGATCTTTGCAAAGCAAAACTCACACCTGCTGTCTGGAATCTATTAATAAAAAATGCAACAATATCTAAACATCAGCTGAAACAGTCTCCTCAGCCTACGTATACAACTCCCATCCCAAAATCTGATTAACTGGAATCCAATAGGAGACTCACACCCAATGTAGCAGGCAAACAGCCCATGTGCCATGGGATGAGCCAGAAGCACCCACCCACATGAACAAGATGAAATGTCTTAAACAATGCACATTGGGTCAAGTGATTCACCTTTTAAAGAAGCTGCAAAACAGTTAACTCTACTTCAACACCTCCCTCTGTTTAATAAAAGTTTAATAAAATATTTACACTGTTTAAAACATTTAGGTCATTTCAGTATTTCTGAAGATGGAAAATTATGGTTAAGGGAGCATCTTTAAATCTGAGGAATATTATATATTAGGTCAAGCTCAATAATAGATGAAATTGTACATACTGTTACCATTTTAGTTATGAGTCTTAACAGAGATATGATTAATTACAATACTAATTTTTACTTGCACTGTATTTCAACAAAGTATATTATATATGAATATTAAATTTCTGGCACTCCAGTGACTCATGTTGAAAAGGCTGGCTTTTGTTGCTTCTGCTACTTACATAAATTGAAAAGCAATATAAAATATTACTCATTTAATGAAAGTATTGAATAAGCCAACAAACAAAAAGCTAAAATACTCCTTGGGAGTTTTGTAAATAGGACAGAAGGGTGTTAAAGAGCAGGAATTAAACAGTAAACAGTATTGACATCTGCACTTCAGGTTCTTTTTAGTCACAAAGGAATAAATATACAACACGGTTCATTTAGCTTAGTTCATGTATCTGCTTTAGGTTAACTGACTTTAGAAAGTCATGTTTCTCTTCTCTAAGAACAGATGCTAAATCAGTCTGATGGCTGCAAATGTAGATATTAAAAATTTAAGTTGAATTCTACCCACTGTTTCCAGAAGATAGCAAAAATCCCACCCCAAAACACAACACTCCTTCTCTCCCAAAGAAATTGCAAAAAAAATATTAATGATAAGGAGGATTTAAAGTAGTTAGTTTAAAGAGCAAGACTTCAGTGCAAGAAGATTATACCATTACCTACAAAAAGGAGAGAGATGAAAGGTCTTTTCCCTTCACCCGGGACAGCAGATCCAGCAATGGACTTAAATTGCAGCCATGCAGATTTAGATCTCCAGTTAGGATTAACTTTCTAATGGCCAACTAATTGATGTCTAAGCCTAAACAGACTACCTAAGAAGGCTGTGAAACATCTACCCCTCTGAATTTTGCTGAAAGAGCTGACACCTCTTGGAAATTATTTCTCTTTAAAAGGCAGGAGACAGACAACAAAATGTCCTTATAATTCCTCTGTTGTACGAGCAATTCTTGGTTGATGGGTTCAGTGTCCATCTTACACACCTGCCTATTGCCAGTCACTTTCCAAAGGAAAGCACTGCTACTCCACCTTGGCAGCACCATTCCAGCTTCCAAATCCAGTAGAGAACTTGAGGGCCCACAAATGCACAACCCACACTTTTTTTGCTGTTTTTTTAAACACTGTTCAGTGTCAGAAACAAAGGCAGCAGGCCTAATTTCATTACAGTGTTGCAAATTAGCCTCCTTTAACCCAGCAACAGTCATTTGGCACAGTGGCTTTGTTTTCCATTAACTTTCCCTAATCATATTCCAAGTCCCAGTAATGATTTAATACCTTGTGTTCATTGCCAGTTTTGCTGCTGCCAGTGTTTTACCTGCCTTTTTCCCCCTCTCCCAATCCCATCATCAACATGGTCTTGGCAAGGCACAGTTAGGAGAGTGCTTACCCACCATTAACACTCGCTTCATGTCTCCAAGTCTCAAGGAAGCCATCAAGTCTCCTTGAGTCAGTGAACTTACACTCAATTAATTCCAAGAGCACTCAAAGTCCTTACTTTTGGACACAAGAGGCATCATTTTGTCTTTATTTTCTCCATGCCAATAAATTTTCACGAAACAAACGCATCTACTTTTCTTACCCTCTACCAAAAAGTCATGTTTAACTGGAAAAATCCCATTAGAAAAGTTACATAAGCAAAATGTACAAAGTGCTTCTATTTTATCTAAGAATTTTTTAAAAAGCAGTATTCTCAAAAAAAAAAAAAAAGCACAGAAGAAAATTGTAAGAAAAAAAAAAAAGCATGCTTTGATGTCTGCTGAATAGTGCTTTGAGGGCAACTCTGCATTCCAGTTCTGTCCAACCCAAAAGAAATAAACTGACTGCTCTCTTTTGCTTTAAGGAGTGTGTTGATCATGAACACACTCTACCCATTATGCTTAACCATCCCTTTTTTCTTCCTCTTTTCTCTTTCAATCCTTTTACCACACAGGAATATTTCTTTCGGCCTTACTTATACTCCCTTCTTTTCCCTGCACTGATGTTTGACATAATCTTTATACATTTTCCACCACTTCCACTGTTAGAACTGATTTTAGCTCTTCGTAAATAATTACAGTAAAAAAACCATCTGAAAAATTTTGGAACTAATCATTCTTTTTGAGGAGTTTGGTTAAGCACAGCAGTAGGATAATACCCTATAGATTACAGAAAAATCACATCCCTTTTGTGACTGAGACTCAATACCTAAACCATGCATTTTTTATTTAATTACTAACCTACTGTGGTATTGTGCCTTGCAATGGAGAGAGATATTGCCAAAACAATCCTTGGTTTTTTGCACCTTATACTAATGCAATTCAATCTGCCTCCTCAAACTCTTCTCTTTCTACAATGGATCAAGTGCCCTTGTAACAAAAGCAGGAAATGAATGTATTTTAACACTTCTACTAATGGAATTTTGTAGCTGTTTTGTGTCTTGACTGTATCCTTTTTTTCCAGAATTTTTATAAGGTGTGCATGAATACAGGAATGAATCATTCATCTCCCCCTGCCCCCTTAACATTAGCTGTGGTTGGTTTTCTGTGTCCCTTATGGGACACAGTGGAAAGAACACTTAATGGTCCTTCTACTGGCATTTGTGCTGTTACATCCAAATGGGATCAGTGTGCAACCACTGGCAACAGAAATTTTCCTGTATCGTTCTCAGAATTAGTCCCAGATGAAACTCAGTGACTTAAAATAAACCCTAACAACTAATCTGGGCCCACTTGAAGCAAACACTGGTAGTTATAACACTTATTTAAAGAAATTAAGTATTACTTGTCACTCCATTAGTAGACTAAAACAAGCATGGAAAGAAATTCTACTAGAAACCTGCATCTGCAGAGAATAGCAGAAACTCTAAATGTGGCAGAGTAATTCTGAACACTGCACATTTTATTAGATCTTGATAGGTCAAATCTCAAAGGGGAGTGCAGTGAAGTCTGAAAGACTTTACACTAATACTTGAGATCTTATGAATAGGTATTTCCATCTTTCACTTAAGTTCCCAATCAAGTCTCTACAGGAAAACAGAAACGCCACATTTTATTGTGTACAAAAATACAACAGAGTAAAACATGCTCTAAGTGTAATTTTTGTATGGGTGGACTGCAGGGAAACCAAGGGGAATGGGAATACCTCTCTGCTGTTACTGTGAGGAAGAGAATATGGCTGCATCCTGTTGACCATACTCAAATACCTAACACTGATATAGCAGATCTCAAACCTGGTCTCAGAAAGGCAAACATCAACAGTTCAATCCAGTTCATACCCAGCTATTTAAGATGCCAGGGAAAGGGGAAGCATATGAATGTATGCCTATGTACAGAGTAGAGTGTACCTGTGTTACCAAATGAGTCTAGCCCTAGCAAACTAGCCTGTTATGTAAAAAAACAATACAATCTGAAAAAAATATTAATATTACTTGTCCTAGATAACTCAAAATGCTACTGTATTCTATATCCACCTGTGCCCAACAACGGTCACTGGTTTTTTAAGATCCGGCCCAGCCAGAACTGGAATTGTGTGGCAGTCGGGAGGTGCTGGTCGCTTGAAAAGATTGAAGCACCCAAGACAACCTGCTCTTCCACCTGGCAGCACCTGCCAAAGGCACAGGCACTGCTTTGGGTGGCTTTCTGGGCTTACAACTGCAGCCACTTGGAAAAGCTGCGTTTCAGAATTAGAAACTGGTTTTAGGACGAACTTTGCAAATCCCATCAGCAGCAAAGCTTGAGCTGGTCCCTGGGGCTGGCCTCCCATATGGGTGCCAACAAACCCGTCTCCCCCCTACACGCACACACACCTGCAGCAAGGATGACATTAGCACCAACACCGATGGCATCCCCACATGCAGCAGGAGAAAGTGCCACACACACTGGGACAAGTCTTCATCTGCAGCTAAAACTGCTCCAGAAGCCCCTGCCTTCCTGCAAGGGCTCTTCTTGTCTGTCATCTTTTCTCTGTTTCCCAGACCACATGGTCAAGTGGGGAGCACCATTTTATGGAAGTGAGGTGACACCATTTTCCGTTTGTCTCCCAAGCGACACAGTCACCATTCTGTGGTGGGTGCCATTTTGTGGGTAGGGTCAGCCGCCATGCTCCCCTTGTCTCCTAACACACAGATGCGTGTGGCAGGGGCGGCCCTGGAGGGGGACAGCACCCTGACAATCTGGGTGACTCTTTGCTCCCTTGATGGTTGTGAAATTCAGCCATTTTGTATCTAGGGATTACTTACTGTTATTCTTTTTCCTGTTGCCGTTTCACTTCTTAGTAAACGGTTATTTTTTTCCACTTAAATCCGCTGGCATCCATTCCTTATTGGTGGAAATGGACTGGTTGAAACTTAAGGACATATAAATAATTTTAGAGCATCCACCTCTTTAAATTGTCTTAAACCAAGACAATACTTTTCATACATTTCTCCTTAAAATAGTGAGACTTTTATATTCATGCATTTACTTTTTACATATATTCACTTCTTACTACATGTAACTGGCTGAGCAGTCAAGATGCAACCAGCTCTGACAAAAAATTGATTCAAATTTCCCTTTCTAAGGTATCTAAGACCTGAAGCAATTTTCAATCACTACACACATGTCTCCTTGACAAACCAACGAAAAGACCAGAGAAGCCATATCTGCTTTCTCATCTCTCAGTTGGGTGAATTTGTTTTCTCAGTCCCTTCAAAATGGAGATATAACATCTTTACAGAGCATGGTGAAAAAACAGTGGAAACTGACCAGTTAGGTTATTTGGGTTTTCATTTCCTTGTTGCACCCTTTGTGTTGACTCCAAGGCTGAAATAAAAGGAAGCTAAGGTCACAGTCTTACAGCTGGATAAATTCCAGGGCTTTTCCTTCCTAGTGATACTGGTAAGGACTGTAATGTTTACAAGCAAGTCATTAGCTTCCAATGTAGAAAGGAAGGTTGCTCCATAAGGGAGTTTTCCCCTTGAGGACAGAAAGAAAAACATGAACCAGAGCTTTTCCAGCAGCATATGCTAGATGAGGGATCTTCTATAAACAGTTGATATAAAGAGGGTCACTGTAGTCCCACAGGTGGTTTTACAGTGCATACTTCTATAATTCTTGTCAAGAAAAGATAATAGGAGAAGCCTGGTGCTATTAAAAAAATATTGACTTAGACATACACACAAGTCATAGCACAGTCACACTTCAGAAATTTATATAAAAGCACAAAGCGACTCACAAGTGGAGAGATTCATTCAACTGATAATTCTAGAAAAATTAGAAGCAATTAAAGCCTCAGACTGAAAGAATATTATCAAACAAACATAATCATGGAAGTAATTAAAAGCATTTGATTGCTTCATAATGGGCAGAGCTAATCAAGCTTGTTCCTAATCAAAGTGCTCTGCTCATTTTAAAGGTAACAGTAAAAAACAGTGAAATTACTAAAGAACAGGTTGCACTGCAATGCAGTAGCTACAACCTAGGTAAAATCTGCCCAGGTACATCATCCAGTATGCAAGGAACCAATGTGGATATTCACTGCATCAAAAGGATGAAAAAACATCTGCTCATCAACAACCCAGTTACTTACATTCCAGTGAGGTTGCCTTAAGTAGGTCAGGGATGTGGAGGAATATGTGAATCCAGATTTCTGAACTACTTACATATCCACCTCTGGCAGCTGGCATTGCTGCAATATAACAGACTTTGCCCATCAAGGTTAGACAAGGAAACTTCTCTGTGTTTCCTTATCTAACTGGCTAGTGATCACTTTGGTTTTCATGGAAGAAATATTTTAATTAACATGAATGAGAGCTAACATGAGTCTTTTTGCCCTCTTCTTCCTACTAATGCAAAAGAAAAACTTATTTAATGATGGTGGGGAAGAAAGGAACCCATCCAGGTGATGTGTAACAGAATGATGCATCATTTTGATCACAATTTAGATCACTGCAGGCTTAACCTACCAGAGTTTATCTTAATGCCGGTGCTACATCCCTGACTGTGTAACATTTTACCTTAATGAAATTTGAATCAAAATAGAAGAAAAAAACCAAACAGGTGCATTTTTGAGGTATGCCATTTGCTACACTACCTACGAATCTTAAGAGATAGAAACATGGGTTGACTCATAACCAGGAGCAATTCACCCTCCAGTGCCACTGATCAGTCAATCCCAAAGCATTTCACCAGGGAGAGCAGCACCACCTTCTCAACAGCTCAGATGGAGATGGTAAATAATTTCTCAGAGTCAGCACCTGCTACTGGTACAGCTGGGACTGTAACTAAATTCAGTATCAGCCTGGTAAAAGAACAGATCATAAAACTTGATTTAAAAAAATCAAGTGTTTTCCTTTATCACATAACATCAGAAATGTATATACATGTTGAATATATATGATGAATCATGTTACAATACCTAAAGATAGAACAACAATCATTTATTATTGATTTGATGCTGTTGTTATAATCTGGATTTTAAATAATTAAATATGTATTCTTACTTAAAACACAATTCACAGAAGGGTCTCTATGAAGAATTCAAATTTATTGCAGTTTCTGAGTACATGTTCTCAGATCAGCTAAGATACCTCAGTTCCTCATAAACTAAAACTACTAAACAGCCACCACCTTTCAAAATAAAGCCCCTCCAACAGACTTTGGAAAATAAACCAAAGCTGGATCAATCTCTATTGTCAGCTACAATAGTATGAATTTGAAGAAAATGTTAGTGTTTTGGTGCTCAATATTTATGCTCACAAATTGCTTTCCTGCCATGAAACGTGTTGGTACGTATTGCAAAACTTATCAACCTCTTTTCATAGGCCCCTTCTTATAACACAATTGCAGTATAGTATAGAAAGTGGGAAGTTTTTATGACAAAGGCTAGATTAAATATTGCACATAAATACCCCACTGCCACCCATATTCAGGGAAACTTCAAGTATACTCAAACCATTTTATGAAGGTAAATGAAAACATAGCAATGTTTAGTGAATTAAATAACCACAGTCACCCAAAACAAAATTCTTATCTTACAAGCAAACTGCAATGTTTATTACAGCCTTTCATTTACTGTGTTGCCTATCTGGGATTGCTATAGAACTTAAAAGCATATAAGCCATGGGCAAAGAGCCCCTTTTTATTGATAGACAAGTACGTATTTGTTCCACTCTAGACTTTTAAGCAAGTTCTGGATCTACTTAGCAAAGAACACTACAGCTAATATAAGGAAGAATACAAGATATTTTGTTCCTTTCTTTCTCCTTTCTTTGCCTTTATCCCAGTACCATGGTATTCTGTGAATGAAGACCTAGGGTGTCAGTCATTGTAAATGCAGCGTTAGCCCAAAGCAGTGAATTATTGTCACTCCGTCTCTCAATGAGAAACTATATACATTCATTGCTGCACTATTTAAACTTACAGGCAGGCTGAACCAGTTCTGGTCAGTTCCATTACCATCTCAATTTAAGCACTGGGAAGAGGAAAGAAAGATCAAGAATATAGATGATGAACAGAAACATTTCCTATTGCTTGCAATGAATTGTCTGGAATCCTCCTGTAGGTCTCCAAGAGGAGATATGGGGAGACTATTACCTCTCATTGAGCTGATGAACTGTTAACTGTTTAATCAATACAGAAAGCAAAGTGTGTCTAACAAACACTCATTTATGTCTGTGAAGGAAGAGAAGGACCTTTATTATATTTGATTAAGGAAACGGACAAGTTTTAGGAGAAAATACCAATCTGCATTGATCTGCTGAAGGATTTCAAGAAGGAAATTAATCAGGAAGATGGATGTAATCACGAGTTACAGAAATGCAGAATTTCTAGGCAGCTGAGAATATCAGAAATACACAGCAAGTCTGCTAGATGAAGGGAGAACAGGAAGAAGGTGAGGAGAAAGGGAGAAGAAGCCCTGCAATGACATTTTAGCAGCAGAAAGATCTAGCATTATCTACCTTTCACTTCTTCTTTCGTATCTTTTATAAACATTTTATAGACATCTTACAAGTGTTCCACACCCAGATATCGAGCTCATGTTCTCCAAGTAGCCAAGAATAAAGAAGCAGGTCCATGCACATGTGGCAAAGGACACGGAAGAACTGGTATCTAACTGGTCATGCATTAACAGTGCATTAACTGTGCTAGACTGCATGGCTTCCTGGCATGCAGAATGCCAAACCCGTGAAGATGCCAAGGGACATTCCCACATACTGTCTAGTTTCATTCATGTCTACAGGGTTCTACCAAATATCTTTTGTGGCTTTGAAACTGGTTGGACAACACAGTAAAGGGAAGCAGCTTGCATTGTCTGAGAACCTACACAGGATCAGCGGTAGGAGCACAGAACAAGACTCGGCAAACTCTGACATCTGCAATGATGTCAGTCGTAAAAGCTTCCTGCATCATTCCTCTGACTGCATAACAAGGTACTCACCATCTGCATTGTTAGGAGATGAAATAGCAAAGTGAATAATAGCATAATACATGTAAAAGTCTTAAACACTATAGCATGAGAATAGTTTGGTGCACTTGCTTCCCGTTTGTATGCTATGCTTGATACTGTTTGGGTATAACACATACAAGAAAACACAAGTAAAAAGGTAACTGGATGTTGTTATGCAGCATAAACTATCCTCTGGACCTTAAACATAGCAAACTGCCATTAAAAAAAGAATAAAGGCTGTAAGGCAGACAGATCAACTAAACATGGTGGAACCCATCTTAATTCAGTTTGTCTTTGCACAGGAAAACTGTAAGCAACATTATAGCACAAATTAATATTGGTTTCTACTGTAATGTCACAAGTGTGAAAAAGAGAACAACTAAAAATTGCACCACAAGATTTATTTTACATCAAGAACCGCCTCAAAAGCTCAGGCATTGGAAATTTTAGTTTCATCAGGACTTTGAAAAGTCTAAATAATTGAACTTGTGAAAAACATTAGTCCCTGAAGAGACAAACTGTTTATGCTGTACTGTACTCAGTCTGAATTCCGGATAGACTCAACAGCCTCCTACATAATGTAACTGTCCTGGAATAAAATGAGGTTTTTTTCTTTCTTTCAGGCATAAAATACAGGAACACTAGAAGCAGGCAACATGTCTCTAGTGCAGCATTTGGGCTCTATTAGTCAAAGTGTTGTATTCCTTAAGTATACATCAGAGGATAGATGTGCACATAAAATACCATATGTCAGTTTCAAAGCTATAATTTACATAGTTATTTAAACTTATGCAAATCAGGACATTAAAGCTGAGACACACACCAATAAAAGGAAATTATAAGTTAGAGCTGCCACATTGTCCTTAACTTCCTGCCAGTGACTAGGTATAGTGGAACATATGGCAGCACGCTCTCCCACTGTTCCCACTGCTCCTGAGAGAAGGCCATATGGGCTGCGCTACCTAGACACAACAGGGTGCGTTAGGAACACACGGCAGCCCAGCCTCGCCCTTCCACTCTTACACAGCTCATGCCAACTACTTGGAGGCAATCCTTAAGCTGTGGCCCTTTCTGTCCTGGTTACTTCTCCTGGCTCTTTTCACAGAGCAGTATGAACTAGAAGGAGGAATTCGCATCCATTCCCTGACTCAACGCGAAGAATTCCAGATTTTCAAGCAAGGTTCAGAGGATTTTGTACCCTGCAACATATTCACGAAGCAGCTTGGTGTAAATCACGAAGTTCTCTCACTGGCAAATCACAAGGCCTTTGCCTGTTCCAGCCTGGAAGTAAAGATCACAGAGGAGTTTATCTCCTTAAGCCTGGACTCAGTCTCCTACGGTTTTCCCATTAACAAAATACTGAATATAACATCTGAACAACAGTTGTGTGTGTCAACTTTGTCAAAGTTTTGAGATCATATTACAGATTAAGCTGACAACCAAGGGTAAGATAACATATTAGCAGTAAGGAGGTTTGTTTTGCAAAAGTGGCAGAGACTCAATTTTACCCAGCTAATAAAAAAATGTGTTTTTTCAAGGACATTATTAAAGTTATATTTCCAGCGCATAATAAAAACCAGTGGTTTGTTTTGTTTGGCGCTTTTTTCACACAAAGCTCTTACCATTCCAGGCTTAATCTGCTAACTGGAAAAAAGCACATTTATAAATTAAGCATTTATAAAATGGCTTCCCTCTAGTGCATACTTAATTTAAGACCTTTAAGTGCTTTTAAATAAAAAAACCAAAACCAACCCTATTCATGTAGGTCTCTAAATCAAAGGAGACAGATAAAGCATAATAAAATCAGGGAGACAGCAAAAAAAAATCAAAACCCAAGGGATCTAATCAAGACAGATACCATACTGTTAGGGTTCACCTGTTAATTCCACATTTTCAAACATTTAAAAAAACCCAAAAAGTTCATGGTTTCTTCCAAATGGAAGAACATAGCAGAAGATCAGAAATACAGATCTCACCCACACACCTTCCCATGTTGTTACTCAAAATTTAGCATAATTTTACTAAATAGCTTTAGTGAATCCATCAATAAGAACAACAGAGCTGCCATCTTCTGAAAATCCCTCTAGTTTCCTGAGACTGTCTACTTATTCCTCTCAGCATTAAACTGTCAAAAGCTTAAAGCTTTACAAGACATCTTAATTCTGACCTATAAATTTTACCTGACCATGTTTGAAAATGAATAGGTTGACAACTGCTATTTGTTACTGTGACTGCTTGCTAGGAGTCAAAGAGTCACAAGACAATGAAAATACTTGAAACAGAAGTAGTATAGTTAAGCAAAAAAAGACAACATAGCCTTTATTGCTCTAACTCTATGTAGCCACTTTCTCCAGAAATTGCTCCTGGAGAAACATGTACATCCTTTCATGAACCTTCCCCTTTCCTACATGAGGATATGATACTCCACCAAAAGGCTCACCTGCTCAGGGAAGGAAATGGTCTGAGCATACGCAGAATGTCTGCATCGTGTGACGTGTCTGCTACTGACACATGCCAGAAGCCACGGCGTACAGATGCTCATGCTGTAAAATGCTCTTCTGGGCTTAGAAAAAGCTCTGCCAGTCAGCTGGGAACACACGAAACTGCAGCTCTGCTGCAGCGAGGGGACGTAGGTCTGGATTAACAGCATCTCTTCCTGACAGATTGATTTTTGTGCCCCAGTACTTTATATTTCATAGTGGAAGAATCCACGGGACACATGCACAACAAAATGAATGCAGAATAAAAAGAACCCCAAACAGTTAATTTACTCTGCATATATGAATACATTGTTGTTGACAGTGTATTCAAATATGTAAGTGCAGCCTTAGTGTAAATTATGTCAGGATCACTGACAACTCTGTGCAAATTAATCAGACCTCAAACTATTGTTTTTTCAGCTTAATGAGGCCTTAGCCAGATCAGTTTATTTTATTACCAATTGTATGAAGTTTAACAAGAGCAAGTGCCGGATTCTGCTCTGGGGATGGAGCAACCCTGGTTGTGTGCACAGACTGGAGAGCAAGAGGCTGGGGAGAAGCACTGCAGAAAGAGATCTGGGGGTCCAGGTTGATGGTAAGGTGAACACAAGTCAGCAGTGCCCTGGCAGCCAGGAAGGCAACTCTGTCCTGAGGGACATCAGGCACAGCAGCACAGCTGGGCAAGGGAGGGGATTGTCCTGCCCTGCTCTGCACTGGGGCAGCCTCACCTTAAATCTTGTGCACAGGGCATCACAATATAAGAAAGACATGAAGAAGCTATTAGAGAGCATCCAAAGGACGGCCACAGGCATGATGAAGGGTTTGGAGGGAAGCTGTATGAGGACCAGCTGAGGTCACTTTATTTCTTCAGCCTGGAGGAGACTGGGGGAAGAGCTCATAGCAGTCTTCAACACCCCTACAAGGGGAGGAGGAGGGGAAGGTACTGATCCTCTCCTCTCGCATGACCAGTGACAGGACTCAGGGGAATGGCAGGAAGCCAGGTCAGGGGAGGCTCAGGTTGGGTATTAGGAAAAAGCTTTTCACCCAGAGGGTGGTTAACCACTGGAACAGGCTCCCCAGGGAAGTAGCCACGTCACCAAGCCTGAAAGAGTGCAAGAGGTATTTGGACAATGCTTTTTAGGTACAGTGTGTCATTCTTGGGGTGTCCTGTGAAGGGACACTGTTGTAGTGTGTTGTTAAGTTTCTTGTGTTATTCCCCCAATTTATGTATTGTTCTCCCCTATTATGTGTAAAATGGTTTCGTTCCCCCAGTTTTTCCCGCCAGTGCTAGCCTGTCAGCTAAGTTGCTATAGTAACCGCTATTCATAGTTGCCGATATGTAATTGCTCCTCCCCTGGTTTCCCTTATAAGTGAAAGTTGTTTCCTCCCTGGGCCCAGTCAATCACCCCTTTGTCCTCCCAGGTTTCGAGAACCTTCTCCTCTCTGGAGATGGTGGCTGGCTGGGGTCCCAGGACACCTCCTTTACCTTTTGATTATTGGTCTCCATGGAGTGTCAGTTCTGTGAAGTTCATCCCCTCACCTTTCCCGACTGGCTCCGCCTGTACCCACCCCCCTCCTTTATAATCCTGTTTCACCCCCTATGAAGAAGCTTCTTCCCGGTTGGTTTCCCCGCGTTTGGATCCCGCAACACCTTCAATAAACCAATGTTTAACCCCCGGGAAATGGTCAGCTCCGTTCCTCCCCAATACCAGCGGTGTACGCCAGTCCGCAGCCAGCACAGCCCGAGGCCATCAGACGCCGAAGGGTGCTGGCCAGGAATTGCAGAGGGGCGTCGGCCTTTCGCCCTCAGCTAGTCGGACTCTAAACTTCGGGCCACATATGCCCCCCTCTGCAGGACACGAGGTGCATTTGATGATTCCGATGGGTCCATTCCAACTGAGCTGTTCTATGATTCTACTTGCTTATGTGAAGCTTTTGTCACAAGAAGGAGATAAAAACTTTTTGGCCACAAGACAAGAGAGACTAAAAAAATATTCTTTTATCCCTCCTTGTGGTGGTTTGACCAGGAAGAAGTGGGAATTCTGAGAAGCTGTAGTCAAACCAATGAAGGTTTTGAGTTTGAGACTGGCACCTGGTGTAGCCAGTAGGATTTAGACACACCTCCGAGAATACACAGGGTTTAAAAACCAGAGCACTGCCCCTGGCAGGCTCTCTTAGGACGTCGCGGCGAAGAGATCAGATCTCTCCCCCGTCCAGACCGCTGCTGCTGGGCGGGGGAGGGGCAGCCACGTGGTAGGCCCTGGGCCTGGACAGAGATGGGAGGTGAGGAGGCCTTCGAAGATAGAAAGGTGGAAAGATCCCAGAGAGTCAGCCCTCGGGCAGCCATTCCCCCCCCCAGGAGGGAGAGAGAGAGAGAGCCAGCGACACCGAATGTGATAGCAGCCGGCCCAGGAGGAAAAGGGGAGAGAGAGAGTGCCCGGCCGGAGCGGCAGCGTGTGTGAGAGTGCCGCAGCTCTGAGACAGACAGAGACTGAAAGTTTTAACCCCTTTCTTTCATGATTGAGGCCTTTGCAAAAAATGCTAATCCTCCTCGAAGCTGAATAAGAAGGGAGATAAGAGATGAGATGAAACAAGGACCTGGCCCGAAGAACGTAGAGATGATTAAATGGAGAGAGATGATTTAGAGTGGCCTTTTGGCTAGACTTTTCTTGTAGCCATAGACTCAGTTGTTCCTGTAACACAGAGACTGCACTTAGGAAGAAGCAGTGGCTCAGAACCAGGAGAGTTCATCGTGAGGACCCCCCGGCCCCAGGAAGTTGGAAAAATATGAAGGAGACAGATGTCCCAAAGCAGAAACTGTACCTTTTTAGAGTGAGACAAAGCATCCTTGAAAGACAACCCTAAGAGCAGCTCTAGCCATGCACGGTAGTGAGAGCACTGAGCATAGAAGGAAGATGTCACAAGCGGCAAAAGGACTTTTTTTTCCAGGCAGTGCCGAAGTGACAGAAAAGCACACGAAGTTTCAGTGTGTTTCCAGGGGAAGCCTATAGAACAAGAAAAACTCCTTTCCTCTTCATGAACTGCAGTTTAAGTATACTAAAGTGTAGTGCCAAGGCTAAGCAGTTAGTGATTTGAGAGAATGTATCAGATTGAGAAAGTCAAGTAGTGAAGAAGAGAAAAGTAGTTTTTGTAAAGTTTTCAATTTTTTCTTCTTTTCCTTATAGGTTTTCCCTATTTCCCTGTAGTTTAAGTAATAAAGTGTTCTTTATGTTTAAGCTAAAACCTGTTTTGCTTATTCCTAGTCACATCTCACAGCAAACACCAGAGTGAAAGCATTTTCATGAAAAGCACTAGCTCTGTGCCAAGCTCAAACCATGACACTCCTGAAAAATATCCTCTGTTCAAAAACAAATAAGTAAAAGGATGTAATTTTATAAGTAATTCCAACAGACACTGCCTTGGGGATGTTCCCACAACACTATGAACTGCTAGCTTGGTGAAAAAACAGTTTGAGTTCCTGTTACACAACAGGAACCAATGCTGTTACACACAAACCAATGCTACAGGTTAATCTTGGAAGACTTCCTATGCCTGCACTGAGGAAATCAAGTGGGGTTGCATATGTAACAGTGAGTTGTTAACTTTAAAATGGGTATTTAAATGCAGCAACTCATAGTAATGGTCAATCCATTAAACTCATCATGAGATGCAAGAGAAATAACATGAGGTCACTTGACTACTGTTTTTTTTCTTGAGGAGTAGTTCAGAGAGGCAGCATCCTTCCACTGTGCACAGTGTAGTGATCACATCTGATGTCAACCTAAAATGTCTCAGCTGGTAAGTGAGGTTAATTAATGATGCATTCATTCCCTGAGTGAACTATTACAACCAGGCTAAAAATCCCTTTATCAAAGGGCATAAAAGCAATATTGATAGGCTGAGGAAATCAGATCTTGGCAAACCCTACCAATTATGGAGTCAAAATTCTGTGGCAAATATTGACCATAACCAAAGAAACAGGGACTAAAAAAATCTACTGTATTTTCTTAGCCAGTATCTCTGAATGAAGTACTTGTATGAGGTCACATGAGTGCAGAAAGATCATGAGCCACTCTCTGGGCCTTCCAAAACACCTCGTGGAGTGTGGAGATATGCTGGAGTGCTGTGCCAAAGGAGATTGCCAGTGGTGCTGTGGTGGGCAGTTTTACTAGGGTCTTACAGCCTGTCCTAGGAACAGCAGCCATATCTGCATCAAGTGCTCCAACTGCTAGCACCAGCCTTTCAAATGACAATGAGGGACGGTGGGAAGAGTCATCACTGAGAGGGAACCTGAAGGGGCAACGGCAGCCAATTAGTAAAAAAGTCAGAACAGAGCAGCTGCAGAACTCAAACAGAAAATGGCACACAGGGGGGAAGGCTGTCCTGAAACAGTCATCCTTCAGTGACCCTTCTGCTGCTGCTGCTCAGGCCTTTTCCCTTTCCTACTGCTGAGGCTAGCCAATCAGAAAAAAAGAATCACGATGTGCTGAGGAAGAGAAAATTTTCCTCTCCTTCAAGCTGTTGAAACATCTTCGCTGAGCAATACTTAAATGTCAACACCAATGTGTTATGGTCTACAGAAAAAAGCATTATTATTAGAAATCACAGGTGCTGTTGCATTTTATAATCCAGGTGGATTACACGGTCTAGAAATATTTTTTGAGAACAGCTCTTTGAAGCCCCAGCTACATACTGTAACCAATTTCATCTCCTCTATACATAAGTGAAATGTACTAAGGTCTGAATTTCTTACCTGGAGACCTAATTCTCCAAAGTTCAGAGCTTATGGCCTGAGATCAATAATTTATCTTAACTTTGCCTAGCTGGCCAAAATAATTTAAAGGCTAGACCAAGACCCTTGGACTGCAAGGGCTTGCCACAACAGTAGGACTACCTGTTTCTTCCCAAACACTGTTTTTTGAGCGGTTTCAGTTTGTGGTTGTGGGTTTGTCTTTTTCATGTGAAGTTAAGAGTTTCGGACTCATGTTTTAGTAAGAAATTTCACAGCTTTCCAAATTTAGAAATATTCTAGGCAAAGTGACCTATGTGTTCCCACCACTGTTAAGAGTGAGCCAAAGATTCAACTAGTCTTTTTTCAAGAGCATGGCTTTCAAATCATTGCCAACAGCATTCCTCTTAAGAAAAAAAAAACTATGAATGAAAGCAAACCTATAGGAGTTTTTTTTTTTCTTTTAGAACAGTGTATTTCTTTATTTTCATAAAACTGTGTAATCTCCATCTCATTAAGATGCATAAATAAGGCCTGATTTTTCCTCTCTTCTTGGTTTCTTTTTCTCTCTGTCCTTTTTATACCGGGCAAGATTGCTCCAGACCTTGGCGCTTTGTGGTTTATGCATTTCTTTGTCAGGTTAGATTTGCAGATTGGCCAGAAACAAGACAAGACTTGTCAGTGTTAATGTTCCTGACACTGACTCTTCACAAATCTTTGATATTTGCTGTTTTGCTTATCTGGTGCAATAAAGTTCAACTACATTTTGCATCTGATTTAAGAACCAGGCATCCAAAACCATTCTCCTCTTTGCATTGGAAAAATGAAAAATGTACATACTGGCGTTAAACTAATCTATTCCTTTAAGAAATTACACTGCAAAAGCTACACTCAAATTAAGTATACCTCAAGTATTATAGATGGTTCCATATGAGTTACTGAAAGTTTCCACCTTAGTGCACCATGAATCAGGCCCTAAATATATTACGTTGAAACTAAATTACTACTGTTGCATCAATAAACACATTTACTGTTCTCCAGTCTTGCTCATTATTAAATGGCTTATAAGGTCACACAAACAATTTTCCATTACTTCCAAAATAATCATACCTGGCATTTAATTTCCTTTTTCTCCTTAAACCATATTATTTTAGGATTGGTTCAGATAGACCTGTGGTGGTGGTCTTCTTTTAACATTCATTCTTAGGAGTAACAGGTTCCTTAACTGGTATCTAGGTTTGCTGGTATCTAGCTGATTAATCATATTAAAATATGGTTCATCTTATTTTATCACAGAGCTCATAACACCCACATTACACTTAACTATATTTCTTTTAAAGTACACAGTCATTGTTTAGTTGCTTAAAGCTCTGGCAGACTGAACAATGGGGCTAAAATAACCCATGCCTCATCTCTCTACTTTGTCAGTCTTCAGAGGAGGAGGGGGGAGAGACACGACTAGCTTGTAGATTGAAATATTGCATTTCAAAAACTAAGCTGAGGCATAAATATGTAATTTTCTACATGCTGGTATTCTTTCACTTCCCTCCTCCACACTCTTTCCAGTCCACTTGTTTTGTTTAAAATATGAGAGGATAGGGGAAAGGAGTCAAAAGCGCTGACCCATGAAAATACATGCAAATTTGGTTGGGCTGAAGCTATTAAAAGTTGCTAGCTGTGGCTGATCCTAAATCTGACCTGTTATTCTTGCTAGAGAAAGCTGGCACAAAACTAATAACATTATGAACTCCACATCCACTTTCTCCAACATGCATATCAATAATGTTTTGCATTTTACTGGTACCATGTGGAGAGTACCAAGCAAGATACGACCTTAATTTAGCTTTCTTGTGGATCTTTAATTTTCTATCAAGCTTTCAGTCCTATATCTCAGATGGACAAGATAATGGGCAGTAGACAAGACAGAGGACTGCAAGAAGACTGAGAATAATCTCTGGAGACTAGAGACATTTGATCAAGAAACAAATGCATCTTCTACTCCTGTATGGTCAGATGAAAGAAACTTATCCTAATACATGAAGACAATGGAAACAAAAATGCCTGGGCAACATAACAATCAGCACTGCTTAGGTTTTAGCGCTCGACTTCACAGCTTTTACATTAATTTTTGCTGTAATTTTATCCTTCATGTGTGTGCTAAATTGCGAGAAGAACAGCTGAGATTAACATAGGCTTGTACCCCAGTTCTGCAAAATGGTCTCTAGCTTACCCATCACAATAAAAGCTGAACTGTACTTTAAGACTGAAAGAATGTATTTTCACTTATATCCAAATATAGTGGTATGCTGCTCCATGTTCTCTCTTTGTTAAAAACCCACACATTTTACTTGCAAAGAAAAAACAATATTTTCTCATTTTAGTAAGAGCTTAAGTTTAGCTTACAGCTATAACTGCATTTTTGAAACAGCTTGTCACCATTTAGCTACTTGAATTAAAGCTTAATTCAAATTTCTGTATTTCACTTAAAGAAAAAATCACTGTCCTCTAAAAATTTTTATGTTGAAGTAAAATGCTATAGAACAAGGCACTGCAAAAGCTGTACCTATGCAACTAAACCCTTAATTTAGCACATGTTACAAGCTGTAGTTTTACCAGGCAGGGCTGTATCAAATGATAAACTCTTTAAAGTCATCAGCGGTGTAATTATCATTCAACAGTATCATAGATTATCATTCCTGCAGCAGGTATAACTTCATCTATAATTCACATCAAATTAAGCTTTTATAAAAGAAAACTGAAGAGTATTATTCATAAGATTATTTATTTTCTATCTCCAACTTGAAACCTCACTCCCCATCCTATCAAAAAAAAGGGGGGAAGGAAGATTCATGCTTATTTATTAGAGCTGTTCATGTAATTAGATTCTTCCTGGCAACAGCAATTTCCTTGTCAAAACTAGTAATCACAGCACCCACTTTTGTTGCTACATGATTCATTTTTGTAAGTTTAGTATATATTACAAAATACCTCACTATTTTTCAGTTGTTTTGTTTTCCTTTCACAGTGATTATTTTGAAGTTGGATCAATCTCTCATTAAAAGCCAGGGAAAGACTCACACCCTCACACCATCTATACAAGTAAGTGCACTGGTCCTTAGGGTCTAAGAAGTGCCAGACCAGAATTCCTGTATATGCAAATAAAAAAGAGGTTTGGGATATTTTTTGCTCTGAAGTATGGTGATAGAAGAAGTGTGTATCTCTGCACCTAATGTGAGTTGAACAGTTAATAATCACACTAAAATGAAGCAACTTTGACAAAAAGGAAGATGATTCTAGTAAGTGCAGTCAGGTCAGTTTGCCATTTATGTGTTACAAATCAAGTAAACATTACCTGGAAGAATGCAATCACCACTCTGCCAAGAGAATCCAGACACTAGAGACTGATTAAAATTCCTCTTCATGTAACTCACATTCTATTCAAGTTCAATGCCTGATTGTTGCTATTATCAAGTTAGCATAACAAAGCAGCACCACAGATTTCAGGAAGAGAAAGGACTTCTTGAGAACTGTTTAAACTTCAGCATTGAAGATGACAGGAAAATTAATTCTTTGGTGAGAAGCAAATATAGTACCGAAAATGGCAACATGACTGTTCACCACTTTGTCCTGTTAGTCTCCCTGTATATTTGTCCTGAGATGCTATTTGCTTTAGAAAGAACAACATTTGAAAATGTTTGTTTCCAAGCATTTGTTCAGAATTTTGCACAGCAACCCAAAAAGGGGGTTTTGCACTGAAATTGTCTTCTGCAATCCTGTAATAATTCTTCTGACATCATGACTTTTAGAGACCCTGTCACACACGGACAACAATGAATCACTGTCTGTCTGGGGGCAAATCAGCTGTCACAGTTGTGACTTCTTCTGCAAGAAGAGATCCTACCCCAAGGAGTTAGCAGGCAGCCACATGGAAAACCTCTGAGCAGCAGAGTGAGTCTACTGGCTTATTCATTCCTTTCATGCCAGCGTGTGCTCCTGACTTCTGATCTTAGCTGATCTTTGCTCTGATTTAACCTATGGATCCATTATCAAGGACTCCTGATCGTGACACAACCAGTATTGGGGATTTTTTCTCTGGCTCCCCTTTCTGCTCCTGATGGTGAATTGGGCAGAGTGGTGTTTGCTTTCCTAACCAAGAGGCCTTCCTACCTGACTGCAAGAAGCCCAAAACAAGTAGACAATAGGAATGTATAGGTTCTTTTCTAAATTCTCTTTCCTGTTTAAAAAAGAACATAGCCTGTATTTGATTTGAGGCTTCCAAAATGTTCCTTTCAACATTTATCTAAACAATCTTTGCTTTATCACATCTGTATTTTATCTTCTCCTTTATCTTTCCAGCAGCCCTGTCCTTCTGCTGCATACTGTTACAGACACACAGGAGTAATACAGGTGGTCAGATATGAAGTTTCAAAATTTAAACAAAATCAGTTTCATAGATTTTGAGTAGTTGAGATACCATGACTGCAAGAGGCATGAGGCTTACACTGCTGATTCTACTGCCAGTGATGACATGGAGCCAGAAAAGAAAGAGGGTCAACCCAGAGAACATGAAATCACACCTACCTCTTCGTCACCAACACGCAAATCTTCGTGCTTTTTTGGTGAGGCATATTCTAAATATTGCCCAAGAGTTTGCAAAAGGAAAAAAAAGAAGGAAATTGAAATCCTGACATGACAGCCACCATGGCAAAGCAAAAGTGAAGGATACCCTTAGTTCATAATAATAGAGAATAATGATATATCAATAAAGTTTTACTAACAAGATCTCTAGATGATGTTCCAAAAGCAAGCAAACCTTGGTGACTTTAGTGTGGGTAAGTGGAGAAATTTAAATAGTTATTTTGTACAGTTAATTCCTTTAATTGGTAAAATCCAATGACAGAGAAAGTATTTACTTTTGGGTTACAAATACTTGAACATAACCCAGTATTCATACTGTGAAAAAACAAAAAGGACCAACATTTTCAGCCTAGCTAACAGAATAAAACCCTTGCAAATCATATTTAAATAAATGCATAGGTTTCAAAACCAAAGAGTAAGACACTCAAAAAAAGATGATTTTGACAACACACATATTACAAATAGTTATATATGATTTGATTCTTCCTGGAGAGATTTTGGTTGAATTTACAGACAAAATAATCCATAACTCAATATAAAAGGGAATATGTGTATCTGGAAGGAAAGTGCAATAGCATGCTAGAAAATGACAATTTAATTCTTCAAGCTTTACATCCTGAGTTTCTGTGAAGACTCCAGTTAGTTTAATCATTAGCATGAAAAATTACCTAACACTTCCACTGATGACTAATTTTGCCACCCCAGTGGTAGCTGATCAAATCTCTTGCTGCACATATGCTGAGCACATAGTTCCCAGAATGTCTGGCAAAACATTCAGTATTTTTTCCTTCACTTGGATTCATAAAGCGTGTTATGTCATTCTCTTGCTTGGGCTCCTTCCACCTTTTCATCTTTCCATTCTGGTATAAATGTCTGTGAAAGGCAACTGAGAAAGAGGCTTGTAACCTGCTAAGTGTATTACAGGACTCAGAATACAATATCAGAGAAGCCCCACTGAGGCATGTGGTGCTATCAAACATACCCTTGAGTATACCCAAGCATCCTCCAGAAGCGGGATGCCAAGCTCTCATGGCTCTTGTGGAGCACCCAGCAGCCCTACAGAGAGATCTCACACAATATATGAAATATCAAAAAATACAGGTGCCTCTGTCTTTGTGGATAAATCAATCAACCTCCACACTTGTCCCTATGAAACTGGGAGAAGATGATAGAAAACCTCACAATAATCCAAGTTCAAGTTAGCAAATGAAAGGTCTGACGGAACAAGAGAGCACGAGCTCCATCCTAAGTTTGACCTCTTATCTTAATCATTACAACTACCACCTGGACAACCTTCCTTTAAAAACTTCCCCTTTCCCATTTGTCCTCCATCACTTCTTGTTGGACTGGAAACGTGCAAGCATTCACCCCTTTCGCCACTTATTGAGCCTCACAGCTTCCTGCACTGCACCACTATGCTAATGCTAGCACAGTCTAACAGTGACTGGATCTAAAAGATACTAGTTGCATTAACATTATATGCATATTATGTATCTTGGCTACATTTCCCTTTTTCATGGTATAGCTGTTAAGAGACAAGCAATATATTTCTAAAATATCACTATTCCTTGCCATTCTTTTCCATTTATTATCCTTTTAAAATACAGTGTTGAGTAGTCCTCTAAATTCCTTGAATTCTTTGCACTGTGACTAACCTTTCCTCAAAGTTTAAGAAACAGGAAAAGTCAAACAGCAAACTCAATTATTTAAACATCCTCTAACTGGGGGTGAGACCAAGAGACAAGAATTTATTTTTTTCAGACATTCAATACAACAGCCTGCAAAACACAACAACAAAAGGCATGTAGTACTTTAAATTACTTAAATAACAACCCACAGATGCCTACTTCTGTATGTTCTTTGTGCAAGAAAAGAGTTCTCTACAGGAGCACACACAATCAGTTTCTGTATTTTCCTGAGGTCCAACATACACAGCTTGGAAAAAACTCCAAAGGCTGCACAATCAGCATTTCCAATAAAGCAGAGCCGCAGGCATAACATGACCTGAACTGACAAAGTCTCTGTGGACTGGGCAGTACAGAGTGGAAAACTGTAATGGGCATTGCCTACTACCTTTTCTACTTAATTACAGGCAGCAAAGTAGCAGCAAAGTCACCTGGCATTTCTGTTGAAGGAGGCTGTATTACTATATTATAAATCTAACTACAGAAAATCCAATCTCTTCTTTCCTTAAATTATCGCTAAGACAGAGGGAGTAAAATCACAGAACAAGTTTCTACAACACAGAAGTAACCATTAACAACTTGAGTTGTCATCTAGCAAATGAAGTAAAGGACTAAGGTAACAGCTCTTGAGTTTTCAGGACTAGCTATGACAATATTCCCCCTTGTGGCCTTAGGCAAGTTACTTAACCTCTCCAGATGAGAGTCCCCATCTGTAAAAAGGAGGATAATGATATTTACTTACCTCTCTCAGAGGAAATGTGGGAACTAATTACAATAATTTGTGTAAAGGGTTTTGAACCTGAAGAGCACTAGGTAAAGTGCTAAGGAAATAATGTTTATATAAAAGACTGAGGGGAAGGGAAGATTCAACTTACACAGTAACGCATCCTTTTAAGAAAGAAACATAACTTAGTTTTTATGCCAAATCAAACTATACATCTGAGATAATTTTCCTGCTACAAAGTAAGTTTAGGTATGAAGCACTGTAACTGAGTATCAAGGCTTTTTCACAGCACTGACCAGGCATATTCCCCTTCTATCTAGGCTCAGTGAAGAGGATCATCCAAGGTAGTTACCAAAACTGCCCTACAATATCCCAAAATATGCCATGCACATAGACTGTGATCAAATTTGTTAGGCATACTGACATTTGTTTACCCCAAGCACTCTGATGCTTGTTTTGGTCAAGACATGGATATTGTTTACCTACTTGTTCTGGCTTTGGTGAATGTCACTATCTTTGTAAGGGCCTCACTGTGCTATTTTACAACCATATTTTAATGTGACAACAAGACTAAGAAGAGTGGTTATTTTAACTAGAGGTAAGTAAAATTACTCTCTGTATATACTTTTCAGCAAGTCTACCAACATATCAAAAAAGACTTTTTTTCTCCTTGCCCCAGGTCAGGGAAGGCAAATTTACTATAAAGGGGGAGAAAGGTGAGACCAAGGTGACTCCAATTAGATATGTAAACTAGAGGAGAAAAGTTTAGGGCTTGGTTTGATTGCTGGGTTTTTTTCAGGTAGTTTTAGCTTTTGCTGGAAAAAACAATAAATGCAAAAAAGCAAGAAATCTGCTCAAACACATGCAGGACATTATTTTGGCGCTGACCATACAACATGGAAGACTAGACAATAATAAAGTAGCACAAACAGGTGGGCTGATTGAGACACCCTTACATGCCTAGTTTATTTAAAACCTGGGCAATGTATTGTTTACACCTCTGACCAAGCAGCCTAGGCCAAGGCTGCCTCTTGGCACACATTTGAACACAATCCAGAGTATGGAGTTCAATTACTTTTATTTACAATACAACTGTGTTTTCTTCTTTGCTTATGATTAGAAAGTACTAATCAGAAAGATCAGAACTGTTGATTAATGTTCTTTACATTTACAACCAATTCTGTAGATGGCATAATTGATTTAAAATCTATTTCTTGATTGGTATAAATTCATGAATAAAAACTTTTCGTCTAATAAGGGAAAAACCCAAACGTGACTCTACATGCAAGCAGCTGAACAGGCACCTCAGCATCACTATACCTGCTCTGGCATTCTGTTACAAACCATAGCAGGTTACATCCCTTCAGAAACACAGTAACCAGAATTATCTCTAGTTCAATGTCTCATTGGATAATTCAAATATGATTTTCAGAGGGCATACTTCATCTTTGGAAGAGTTATTTTGGGTTATTGATGTTGAAATTGGAACAACCGGAACTAATCTAGAATTCTGCACTGCTTCATCTTTTGTACTGTAAGTTTTAATTCCTCTGCTACTTTATTATGCTTTCCAAATGAAAATTAGCCTTGGGCAGAAAGATTAGAAAAGATGTTTAGATTTTATAACACATTTTGGGTAGCATTGTGGGGTGTATACATCAAGTGTTTTGTTGCAGGATTGTCTTCCCTGCCATAAAGAAGCTCTCTGGTGCATTTGTTACTTCAAGTTGATTGCTTACCATCCACAGATATTAATATCCTGCTGATCTCTGTGTTTTTGAAGTGTTTTCTTTGGGTTGGTTTTTCTTGAGGCTTTCTTTTTGTGTTTTTTTTTTCTTGTTTACTTATTTTGTTTGTTTAGTTTTTGGTTTTGTGGGGTTTTATTACATTTAAACAAGTTGATTGCAATTTTCAAACACTTACCTAGAAGTAAAAGCCAGATGAACCAATATTGTCAGAAGATTATTTTCATCAGTAACTTTCTTAAAAATGCAAGATCTCAAATAGAAAGTTAAAATCATAAAATAAGATGGATCCTAAAACATGTCAGCCATCCTAGGTAAAGTGTAAACTCTGTGAAGATGCTGACAAATAAAGTAACAAATAATGTATTACTTTTCATAAAAAAGTCAACTATATACTTGTGATAATTTTATACATAGCATAAAGTAGTTCCTATTCTGATATACTTCATTACTTCAGCAAAACATGGCAGTAGCAGCATAAAAGTTTTGCACTAAAACTAATTCTTGTGCTTAAATGTTGATATAATACTTAAACTGTAACTTACAAAATTATTTTAACTGACACTGCAAGACAACTCAAGCTTAAGAATAAAAGCTAATTTATGCTGCCACAAAAACATTCCTTTACCTGAAATAAATCAGTTTTTATTTTAAAACAAAGTAATTGCAAAGGTTTTTATTTATAATTTGCTTTTTCAAAATGAAAGTTTGAGTGATCATGACCTTCTTGATCAAGAATTTTCATTAAACAGATCATAAAGTTTCACTAGGTGAAACTTTACCAACCCTCCTTACCATTCACATTACAACTTCAGAGATCATCTGAGAGGAGACTGTCATGACATATCTCACTCTTTCCTTTCACAGGAAGAATATTCAAGGGGCTCCAAGCATAGCCCAGAATTGCTCTGACTCATATGACTTCAAGGAGGAGTTAAACTCTAGCTCTGTCTGAGGATTTATTAACCAACAGACCATAACCATTCTTCAAGGCTGTACTGAAAACCTGAGAGAATGAAACTGCAGTCTTACAAGCATACACAGTATTGGTAACCTCTCTGCAAACCACGTTCTATTTCAAACAGCAGCCGTCCCATTCCAAGGATTTTCACCCTGAGTGAGGGGGTAGCACTGTTGGGGACATCAGCAGCCACACTGAGCCTGGTAACTGCTGTCTGAAGCAGGGTCATGCTACCACTTTCCTTCAGCTACAGCACTGGTTGCACAGTTTTTGGTACATACTCTGGGGCTGCTCAGGGATTCCCCCTCTTTGTATGGAAATGACTATGAAATCCTGTATGATCTTCTTCATTCAGAGAAGCTGGTTTTTGAGGAAAGCTGCTTCTCTTTTAGCCTTGAATAGCACAGACCCCACTTCAATCTGATCCAAAGGTGAGCAATTTTGCATTTATAAAAAGCCCCAAAAGTTTCCAGGGGAGCTACAGACCTCAGCAGCTACAGGGCTGATTCTTTGTAATTCAAATCAAATACACACACATGCTTAAACAATACTTAGCACCAGATGTTATAGTCACCATGAGTAAATGCCACCAGCAGGCCAAATGAGCAGAACCACTGGTCTATTAAAATTTTAACCATTACTCTTTGAGCTAAAATCCACTCTCTGAGCCCAACTATGAGTGTGCATAAATTAGCTCTCAGTCAAGTTTAACATGTAGTAAGAGCTGATAACTGATACCAGGTATAACACCACCCATTTCCTCAGTGGAACCTTGTAACCAAACCTCCTAGGACTTCAAAGGCAGCAAAGACATCACTGTTTTTGCTTGATCTCTATCTTCCCCATGACAGAAGGCAAAAGCAGGGATGGTGATTAGACATTTCTAATTAGTATTTCTTCCTACAATCTGTTTTGGCCAAGTGTCAGTAGAACAAAATGTTTAAACAAGCAGCATTATTAATATCTTTATTAATTATGCATTAACAAACCCATTTTACCAATGAACAAGATAGAAATGACATAATGAAAAATAAAAAAAAAGGAATTAGAGGATATAAAAGAATAAGGCTGTTTGAAAATTCCATGCATACTTCCAAATGTTAAAGTGTATTCTCTCGGTCTGGTACTGCTGCAAACATGAATAAAAGGAAAAACAGGCTATGGACACGGAAGGAAGTTTTAACTTTAATAATTTCTGCATACTAAAGTATTCTTAAAGATGTATCATAAATTTTAAAAAATCAAATTTTAAAACATTAGTGAAATAAATTGTTTTTTAACAACCACTAAGTACAAGGTGTAAGTTCCTGGACTAGCATCCATGCAGTACTTGGACACTAAGTCTTCTCCTGCCTGTGCATATTTCCCTCTCAAGGCAAACATGAGCTGGCCTCCAGTGGAGGCACTCACTGCCAGGTCACTTGGTATGATGAGGAGGTGTCTGTCCAGCCCACAAGTCACCACCATTTCATCACTGCGTAAAAAACTGTGCTCTTGCACAGGCACAACCAAGCTTCAGCTTGATTTGCAGCACCTGTTCCCTTCCATGTCTAAAGGGGGAAAGCTCTTCCTCAAAAGGTGCTCCTATTCCTATTTTCATGTTATATGATTTAGAAACGTGATTTAGATTTTATTTTACATAATTCTTTCACTGCCAGGCATCCAGTAGGTCTGTCACAGCTTTTAACAGGAAACATTATCAAAGTTTATTTTAGAGAACACAAGGTGTTTGACTGAATGAAAATAACAGTTTAGTTTAATAAATTACTGGGAGACATTTTTAAGTCAGAGGATCTTCTTTGGATCTGTGAGGTTTTAGAAGTTTCAAGAACACCTAAAAATAATAATCATAATAATAAATAAATCACTGCAGAGAAACTTTAACAGTCTTTATTCAGTAATTCAAGATTTTTTTTAGAAAACTGTGGAATAGTGAAGCACCTCACTGTAAATTTTAGTATGAATGATAGTGAAGGGAGAAGTTCAACAGTTAAACTTTGGCTTCAGATGAATAGCTACTGAAGATGGGAGCCCCATCCCCAGTTTCAGCAGGCAGGAGTTACTCAACACTAGCAAAGCTGTCTGTAGTGCTAGTAAAAATGAAACAAGCACATATTCTAAGATTAGCCATCTGTTAAACCATGGATAATGGCACTTGCTTGCTCTGATCAGTATTTGCAAGGTTTATGACACTGTATTTGTTAAATCCTTTCAACACTCAGATAAGTCTAAGTGGAAATTTTTTTTAAGCAAGAAGTCTGTTTGCAGCCCTGCAAGGAATTCAGTAGATGACTTTCAAAATCCCAGTTTAACAAGAATTAAATAAGCAGCAATAGCTCTTGATTGTCTCGCTCAAACACAAAACCACATTTACCAGTGGATCTGACCCTCACAGTAGTTGACATTTCATGACATGGATGGAGACAAGAGGTCACACATTGAAGCTGGGGTGCGAAGATTACAGTGTTTATCATGTTCTCAGATGTCATATAAAAATTACGAATAAAACTCTAAGTGCATCATTATAAATTATGCTCAATTATTTTCAGATACCCATGATGAGATCTACAAATTACAGTTTTCCCAAGTGTAAAAAGCAGGTATGTTGATCCAGTTCAGTAGTTTCAAAAATAACTTCTAGTGTCCTCACTAGAAACAAAATTTCTGTACTTCCCCTGTCCAAAGGGGAAAAAAAAAAAAAAGCAATCTTACTGCCTAATTTAGAATTACCCATTCCCCTGTAACCTTACTCAGGTTCCTCTTCTATGCCTTGTGCTTCTCAGTTACCTTCTCAAGGTAACTGAGAAGCATTACAAGTCTTTTGGGACTTGTAATGGCAAGTCCAAAAGAGATGGGGTCAACCACTAACACAATTTGGAATTGCACCTTTTCCAACATCCTGCTTAATAAAACAGAGATCTAAACACAGAGGGCCAAGTGCAATGAAGGTCCTGATCCCACTGCTAAGGGGCACATGCAACATAAATGCAATGATGAAGAAGTGTTAACTGCTAAACTTTAAGGCTCTGATGCAAAAGTCCTCTAGAAACCCAACTTCCATTGATTTTAAGCCTGTCCACTAACAATCATTCATGAGCTGTATTTCAAGTCCAACTAAAACACAGACAGCTTAGCTTCTGCTAAGAAGGTCACTAAATGCTGTCAGTGTGCCTAGCAGAACAAACATTTAATATTTGCAGAACAAGGTAAAAATAAATGAATGTCCTATACAAGGCTTTTTTTCTGTGAACAAAGACTGGACACTGTAAATTTGTTAATAAAAAGCTATTTATCCATCCCATTTCTTCTGTTGTGCATTGGACCAAAGCCAAGAGTCCCAGTTCTCACCTAACTACTGAAGCAAATCAGTGACCAGCAGACAGAAGTGATTTTGGCCCTTTATGCTCTGTGAGCACACTCATTATTAGTCACCTGAAATCAGAAATGTTATGAAGTTACATTTGAGAGTGCACAGGCAAGATCTTCCTCTTTTCCTCCCTGCTACTGATTAAGCAGTTTGGTTTACAAGGAACTCTATGAAGGCATAACACCTGGAGCTTCCTTACAAATTAGCATTTTGCACCATCAAGGGCTCAGTTGCCTTGTACCCTACATTAACACCTGGACCAGTAATGCTCAGGATGAACAAAAGAAGGGAATATTAGAATATCTGTACTTCTACACATGAATGTACTGATGTAATAATTTATTATGTACTGCACTGGGAAGAATGACTAAACATGCCCCACCCCACCCCACCCCCCCCCCCAAAAAAAAAAAAGGCCCAAAAGAACAAAAAAACACCACCACCAAAAAACAGTCACGATTCTTTACAGATGCAGTAATGCAGGGGAAGATATTTGGGAATGCCAAACTGGGAAAGCATGATATCACAAACGTAATGCAAAGTACTTCCTTCAAGACAAGTACCAAATCAACCCATTTGACAGGTAGGATTTAGCAAGGAAAGAATAAGCACTCTCTGTTCTAGCAGAAACAGTTAAATGTAGACTGGCAACAAGAACAAACAATCTTCTCCCTTCCATCCCCAACCACCTAACACAGAAAATCAATCCTGACTGCTTTTAGCCCCACAACTCATCTAGAAAGTCAGTACTTAACTTACTAAGAAAGTTAGCATCTAGATGAGGCTCCCAGCCTCTTTCCCCTCTCCTCTTCCCCTTGTCCAGGCCGTCATGCTTCTTCTTTTGCACTGGCACTCATGCTTAAATGAGTAGGTTATGAGCACCTCCATCAGCCAGCCAAAATAATTACTATTGTTCTTCTCCTAGAGCCACTTTCTGTTGGCTCAGTTCCTTGAACTGACTTACCATCTGCTCCTACAAGAGCAAGAAATGGCATAAGTGGGGACAGAACCACTATGTCATGGGAAAAACTGAGGAGGGACAGTCTGACAGCAGCATAAGCTGAGATATTGTAGGTTGGTATTCCCTCTGCTTTGGTGGAGGACATGTCCTTCTAGACACATTCACAGAAAAAAACACAGTATACTACACAGCTCATTACCTTTTGGGAGACAAATTCTGCCACTGGACAAATACACACCAATCCTGGTATAGCTGAGGGAAGTAAATTCAAAATGTCCATTTCATATATTTGGTGTGATGTCTAACAACAGTCAAACCATATGGCACTTACCTGCTAGAATTCTCTACAGCTGACTAAATTCACACCAGAAAAAGACCACTCATTATCAGCCTCTGCATAGGAAAATTAATTCCTATAGATTTCTACTATTGGGTAAAGTACTTTCAATTACACCAATTCAGAATTAAGCTATAAAAACCTATTTTAACATATAAGTCTGATTTTTCAGGTATAGCTAGTTATTCTGAATAGTCACCCATAAAACTAGAGCACATTCTTCTTCTGTATTCCAAGTTTTTTGATTTGTTTAGAAAACAAGAATTATCTAGTACTAATATTTTAAACCTCTGTACAATAAACTAAGAATTATCTATGTAACAGCAATCCATGCTCAGTTGCTCAGTTTTCAGCAGACTGACAGAATAAATTTCCTTCTTACTGCTGTTCTCACCTTCACTGCTGTCTTGTCTGCACTCACCTTTCTTGAGGGAAGGGTTAACCCAGCCTCTAATTGTGAGCTTTCTTAAGCTAAAGAAAGATAAAGCAGGATTTAAAGATCATTTTCAGCTAGCTTCACTATACACTAAAAGGTCACTTGCTTGTTAAACTAATTCTGACTAAGTATGATGGCTATTTTAAAGACACTGATCTTCAGACTACTTTTATTCATAGGACAAAGAAAGTAAGAACAGATTTTGAAACAAATCCAAAAAAAAAGCCCTATAAATTTCTAATTTACAATGTTCTCCAATTAATGGTAGTAGTTCTGGTTACCTAGAAATATATTAAGACATTTAAATTTTACAAAAATTAGACTTTTCTAATCAACATACAGAGGTGAGTCACTCATATGAAAACTGAATCAAATATACAAATAACAAGGTTCCCAAATAAGGGAACAAAAAATATCCAGCTACATTTGATCTGAACATCATTTCTTTTTAGACCAGTATATTTTTAATATCATTAGAGAAAGAGAAGAGCCAACTGTAGTATTTCCTAGTATTTCCAGAACTGGATAACAGCTTCAAATTTTAAGATGTGCATATTGCCTCTAATTTAGCAAACTAAATTAACATTTTCTCAGTGTAAAAAATATGCACAATAAAATCTGAGACTAAAGAGTTACATTATTGTTTAGGAAGCTTTGCCTGCTTTGTGTTATTAATCTGGAATTACTATTGAAGCCTGCTTCTGGGGGAGTTTATTATTGAAATAATTAACTTTATTCTTCTTTTGGTTGCACTTTAGGTAGTTTGCTATTAATAAATTCATTTTCTCAATTTATATAAATTACCTATTCATTTTTTATTGTCAAGAGTTCTAAAAGATGAAAAAGAAGCAATATGAAGTCTGCATCGATGCAGGAGCCTGAGATCCTGGCTTATGTAGTTTCATGTTCTAGAAAATAGTCAGATTCCACTGTCTCACTTCAATTACATACATTTTTGAGAGTTTATAACAGATAAATATACACAGATATCAAATTCTTATATAATACTATTATGGCTACGCAGAGACTCCACATTCAAAACAGTATGTAAATGTGTCTAGTCAATACTTCTGACCTATTTTGTTGAGTGTATTTTTTACATATATAATTGGGTCATGTTCCACTAATATCATGCTTTCCTCTTAAACTCATTTTTATTCATTTATTTTATCACATTTGAACAGCTTCTGCTAATCCTATTCTCTGTCAAATTTGGATTAGAGCTGTGCAGAACTTTAACACATCATTTCAGCTGACAGATAGGATTTCTGGCAACCCTGAAGATGTGGGTGGAAAAGGCTGCAGAGTGAAATGTTTTTCTTCACGCACATCTATTAGTTACAGTCCCAGGCTGCATTAAGAGACCTGCAAACAAAGCTATAGATTCAAAAAGTGTTCTAAGAAAACGCTTCAGTCCTCATTATGACTAATATTTGTAATTCAACTATTAAATAATTCACAAAGAGCCCTCGCTTTGAGTCTGCTAGGTGGGTCAGCACACATGGAAGCAATGACTGTTTACGTAAGAAAGATAAGACTGTTGAAGAGATGTGCTAGGATTTGTAAATAATTTCCCTGGCAACTCTATCAGCTATTTTGCAGGTATCTACCTTCTACGAGTCGTCCTCTAAGAAAACCCCTTTCTAGATTTCTGTCTGTACATCTTTTCATAGTATTTTGAAAATAAAAAATGATTAAGCAGTAGGAAAACTGTTACCTCAAATCAATGACACAATGAGGTCAGGAAAAGTTGTACTTCCATGGGAATACATCCAGTTGAATGTTTCCTGCATGTTCTACAATTGTGCATGTAATTTGTCTATATCTATCACAACCCTCTTGGACCCTAATCCCTCTTCCTCCCCACCCTGAAACTTAGATTAAAATAATGCTATGGTTGCTAAGATAAGCACTCTGAAGTTAAGAGAAGCCAGAAGTAAGACTGCTGGTACAAAGCTAACCTGACCCCCTAGTGCAATACAGCCTTTAAAGCTCCACTATTTTTCTCCACAGGATCCTGCATCATTTAGTGCACAGAATGCTCTGGGGATTAATTTAAGTTATGTAGTGAAGAAGACTGCCAGTAGAATTCCAGCTTCATTTGCTGCAGTAATAGGAAAGTCTGTAGTAAATGAAGCAGAGGAGGGCCTCAATCCCTTCCTTTCCATCACCTGCCCCCAGATCACTCTTCCTTCCTATTTCCCTGACTACATTCGCCCCCTCCAAGTTGTAACACCTTTGACCAGGCATTTCACCTCTTCCCTACAACTTCTCATCTCCATGAATGGCATCTGCCTCCAGGTTGGTACGATCACCTGAAGAACACGGACAGGCTCCCTCTACACACTCTCTGGGCAGCTGCAGGGAGGAGAAATGGGATGTGCAGCTCCCATACCCAGGGCTCGCTGCTGTGCCAAGGTGCCATCAGATCCTGAGACAATCAACAGATGAAAAGTCTGTCAGAGTGGCTATAACCTCTTTTGGTGGCTGTTATCTATTTTAATAGCTTCCACACTCTGGGCATGGTTTGCAGCTTTGCCATTGAGTTCATGGAGCAAAGTAAGCAAATTCAGTCTTGCTGGACACATTTTTTAGAAATACTTCCAAATTATTACTAATAGCATACTAATTAATGAGCTTATTCATATTAAAATAACTTTCCTACTAAAATAACTACTTCAACTTTCACTCACTGACAATTCACAGCAAAGATTTCCAAATTCAAAATACTAAGTATCTAGAGCCCAATCTCAGTTTTATACACAAACCTACCAGAACAACTGGATAGCACTTTCATTTAAAGAAGCAATTACTATATAAGTCAGTATAAAATTGCTAGGAGTTGCTATTCAATTAGAATCTATCACATGAAGAAAAACAAATCAGGCAGCACTCTCTTTTATGTGTCCAGATGCAACACTTCTGCAGTTTGCCAGAGTGTAGGTGGCAGTGACAAAACCATGAAGTCATTACTGAGCATTAGAATCACAAACAGATTTATATGCAGTTGTGGGAACAAACACCAACCCAGTAACACCTATTAATTGAACTTGCTGCAGCTGAAACCCTCATGTGACGTATTTCAGTCATATAGCCCCGAGTTGTATGCCACTGGAGTAACAGGCAGAAAGAGCAGCTGGCTAGTCTGAAAAATCAATTTGATTTTATTCCTTGCACTTATATTTTAGGTTAGCAAAAGCATCAGTTATAACTCTATTCCTCCACTTAAAAATAGTACTATTCTACATATGCTACACATTCAAACTACAGCACAGCAATTGTAATATTTAGTTGGGGTCTTTTTCCCCCAAAAGACTTAAAACTCCATGAATCATGACTATGTACATGACTTTTCACAATGTAATTGAGTTTCTAGTTCTTAAATAAAAAAAAAACAAAACAAAACAAACACATAAACATTAAAGTAATCTGTAAAAAGTTTTCTGCCATATTTGAGGTCTAATTTACATTTCTTGAATACTATGATAAATATCCTTAAAGTAGCTGAAGAATTAATGAAAAATCAGTTGGACTTTCTCCATGCCCAACATGTGGTCCTACACACCAACTTCTAGAAGCAAGGAGGAATATATCAATAATGACCACAAGATGAATAATTATAATTAAAAAAAACAACGTAATGAATGTAGGTATATATTGACATTTTTTATACAAGAATACATATTTTAAAATTGTTTAAAATATCCATCTAAGTCCCAGAGAGACTACAAATGCTGTTTGGATAAGTCAGTTGAAGTTGTTCTTCCCAAAGACAAAACCAGTAGATGTCAAATTCCAAATCAGCTTACAAATATGTCAGACCATAAAACCCAACATTTAAGGCTGTTATGAGGATTTTTTAAATCTATATAGGTACTAATGCTGAAAGACTCCTTGCTTCAGTACTGACTTCTTCACTCCACCTACATTTCTGCATAATAAGTCTTGCAGCATTACAGCTTTTACACCCCTGCTGAGAGGTCCCCTCAGGCAAAGATGCGCTCCTGGTTGCCACACCAAGTGCAGACCTCCTCACTCACCATGACACAGCCACGGTATCCTGTTCTCCAGGCCTGCACGTTCCCATCGCTGTGAGAAGCACCAGGGCTGGTTCAGGTGCCACTGCTGAATATCCACACTTTGAACTTCTGCTCCTCAGGCTCGGGGGACCTTTATCTGTTTATGTATGGTACCACTTTTTACTCAGCTCAAAAAACTACAACCTCCTGCTAAGCAATGCCATAAACTAACAGCATACTTACTTAACAACTTCATCCCTCCCTCTTGCAGTGTTTCAGGTTTGTCTCCAACAACCATTTCCAGTTTTCCTTTCTACTATAGCATATGAATAACACTGTTTTATTACCCTGAAGCAACACACAGAATACAAGGTGGGAAAATACATTTGCCTTGCTAGATGATGTTATAGAAGGATCATTATTTTATATGCATTACTTCAAACCTTCTCAACTAGTTCTTAGAGAGACTGACTTGTATGTCCCACTTAAGCAGTTCACAAAACCAGATGAAAATGTTCTCATTTTGATTAAATACATACCACCAACATTAATTTCTAAATTCCTAAAATATTTACACTAGCTCTATTCCCTATATGGACTCATTTTTGTGAAGTTTACTTGGAAAGAAACTGCTCAGAACAAATTCTTAAGAGCAAGAAACTGAGGTGGGAAGTTGAAATCATGTTAAACGCAACATTTCAGAAACTCAGTGATACAGCAGTGCTATATTCTATTCTTAGAAATTTGTGAACTTGCATTATTATGAGTGTTCTGAACACTTTTTTTTACTTCTTTCATGTCATGCAAGTTCATGGACACATTAGAAAGACTTCTTCTTAATGCATGGTCTAGAGAGATTCATTAAATCTATAGCATTTGAGTAGCTCATAAAAACTAGACAGCAAAGCCAGATATCAAACATCTCAAATTATGAGCAACACAGCAAGAAACAACATGTCACCAAAACTACTGACTGCTAAGTTATGATATTCCACAGTTTTACCATTTTTTATACTATTTGATAGACTTATATTGTCTAAAGCATCCAAACTTTATTAAAATAAATATAGAACTATAATGCTTTTTTTTTCTGAAGAGAAAACAGAAAATAGATTTAACCCAACCATTTCTCATTCACACTGCAATTCCACAAGTTCATCTTAAATCCCACTTCAATTTACTTCGGCATTCTTCAATAATTCTGACAGCTCTCTCCTTTGATCTACATGCTGAAACTGCCAAGTCTTAGAGATGCTTCTAGTGAGGTTTATTCTTTACAGGAAAAAAACGCAAAACAGATTTTTTTTTGTTGTTTGTTTTGCTTGCTCAGTCTTCTAGACTAACGTCTTTTGATTTCTTCATTAAAACTGCTTCAAGATGCACTTTTGGAACACACACATTAAGATTCATTTACCTATCTCCTGAGGATATACAGGGGTAGTTTTTGAGCATCTGCAGTGGTCAACTGTAGGCAATATATTTACTTCATAAACATGGTCAGGTGAGGAAGCAAAAACCTTTTTTCCATTTTAATTAATAACCAAAGAAGCAGTGACCATTTATGTATTTTATTCAGGATCTTAAAACCAGAAAAAAATAAAGGAACAATCCTAAGAACAAGACTGAATAGCCAATTATCTTCATTCTGAACCCCTTCTGAGAGAGGACGGATTTAAAGGAACCAATCACTGTATGAGGAATATTTACCAATATATTTTCCCTTCTTGAGGGAAAGAAAGCAGACAGAGATGTCTTTATGGGAATGATATATGCACACTTATTTTCAGAAGAGGGCTTGGAGCTGCTCAAATCCAAGTCCTTGAGAATGCTTGCAGGCTGCCTAAACACAGGAGCTAGGTGGTAGCACCATGCAAATAATACCTTCACAGCATCTTGCAACATTGAAGAGCTACCATTCCAGCTTTTATAAAACCTGAGATGCCCAACTTGTACATGGCATTAGGGTTCTTGTGCAAAATAAAGTATTATAAATTATCTTGCATAATGGAAAAATAATTATAACTTTCCAGAATCACAGTGTTGAAGATTCATTGAGGATACTAGACTAGACTAAGTAACCTGAGCACAAGGTTAAAAAAACAAAAACCCTTCAGCCATTAACTGTCCAAATATTTTACTATTTGATTGCTGAAAACCAATGTCCTTTAGTAGCCATTGCTATGTAGTTACGGACCAGAATACTATCAGGGAGAGGTAAAAAAAAAATCTCAAAAAATGTTGGCTGATTGAAGTTTTGTTTTCTTCAACTATTATGAGTTATTAATTTAAAGTTTTCACTATTAATGGAAGTTGTCACTTAAATCTTTGGAGATGTTTTATGAAATGTGCTTGCTGCCACTAGGAACAAAAGCCTAAGAACCCATCTTTTTATCAGGAACAGGTAGAGAATGAGAATTTGTTACATAGTTATTGCCCAGAATTTTCCAGTATTCTTGCCTTTGAAATCTAACCCTCCATCCCCAAAGCTCCATCCACAGAGTTGTCAAAAAAAGACTTCAGCACATGCCAGCTTGGAAATCTGTGTTTGGGAAAAAACCCTAAACAAACCAGGTGATGGGGTAACTCTTTATAGGCCTATTTGTTTTATTGCTGCTACACATTATTGCTAGCATTACAATCATCAGTTTGTAGCTTTGTGGTTACTTCCTTACATGTCATTTTATTGTATTTTATTAAAAGAACATCTTGTCTGCACAAAATAATTTAGCACCTCTAAAGCATTTTTATTCTTCATTCCAGCCCTTTTTTATTTTAATTTAACTGATGGACAGCTAATATAGGTAGCTTGAAGAAAACAGCAGCACATGTTCACGCTATCCCTAAGGATATAAAACACCCATTATTTGCACACATATTTGCATGCATATATTTTCATACTCACCCTCAAGACTGTACATCCACAGAAAGTTTATAATCAAAGCTTCACTCTGAAAAACTGGAGAGGCTGTTTGCATGCATAATGCTCAAATGCTCAGTGTAGCTGCCCAAGACAATACCTCAAGGTCACTGCCGAAGTATCCTAGTGAAATGACATTTAGCATCCCCAAACTTTATCCCACAAATACACTACGACAGAATATGAGGCAACATCCAAGCTCCTAAGAATAGCAAAGACATGCCCAAGGCCAGGAAAAACACAACCATGCCAGGCTAGAAACATCCTAATTGGCAGAGGTGTGCAAGCTGCACAACACCAATGCATACTGCACACAAACCTACACAGTTGTGTGTGCACATTCAACTCAGCTGAAGAAGCAACATCATTACTTACATATGTGGGACTCTCAGTACCATAAATGCAGTTAGATTAAGAAGTAAAGCATCAGCAAGAGACTTCTGCTGAAATTTTGTACAGTTTTCAGAAATCTCCTTGGATGTGCCAGCAGGTATCCTGCTTCCAAGACCTTAATAAAAAAATGCTTAATGACTGGTCTCTCTGGATCCCATTAAGTGATCATATAAACAGCAGGGCACTAAAAGGTACTCAACAGAAATCTCTTAGTAACATTCTATGCCACCATACACTTAGTGTTTCATTTGTTCCAGAGGAAACATGGAAATTCATTCAGGTTTGCAGAATCAAAGTATCATACATGAGACTCTAAATACTAACTGGAGTACTAAATACTAACTGGAGCACAAATCAACTACAAGTATGAAAGAAGACAAAATTGCAAGGACAGAAGACATAGGCACCCTGAGTGCAAAGCATGTATTGTGAATATGTTATTCACCTTTATTCAACAGTGTTCTGTGACAGGGAATAAACAGAAACCCACTACTCTCAAAAAATGCTAAAAGCTACTGGACTGGTCTCGAAAAGTGTGGTTTACCTAGAATCACATTACACAGTACAGCTATGCTCATCTCAAAGATCTTATATGGAAGGCATCTGACCAGGACCCAGAAGATCGTGGACTGGGAAGACAGGCCTACAACACAGGATCAGGCTTTCGATCAGGCAGTGTTCTCCACAGCCATATCAGCCATGTGGCCAAAGTGCCTCTATCTCATAGTTTCTCTCACAGATGATTCAAATTTGCCTTTGGGCCAAGCATGAATTAAGCCTGATTTTAGCAGCATGCGTGCCCAGCACCTGCTGAAAACAAGACATTTCCAAATGTGCTTCAAGCTGGGCACTGCTGGTGGAACTGGTCATTTACAAATCCTGACCTGCTTAAACAGTAATAATTTTGCCCTTTATCCCAAAAACTAGGAGAGATATCTCAAGCATTGGCTCTCATATATGCTTAAGATGGACATAAGATTATGTCCTTGCTTTGGCTGTGATTTTCTTTATAGTAGCTGGTATAGTGCTGTGTTTTGAATTTCAGAAAATAATGTTGTGAAGACATTGATAGATGTTCCAGCTGTGTCAGAGCAGGACTAAGTCAAGGACCTTTTCTGCTTCCCACACCACCCCAAAGCAAGGAGGCTGGGGGCCACTAGAAGCTGGGGAAAGACACAGGACAGATGACCCCAGCTGACCACTGAGGTATTCCATACCATACGATGGCAAGCTCAGTATATAAACTGAGAGGAAAGCTGGCTCTATTGCTTGGATACTTGGAATGGGCCTCAGTCACTAGGTAGCACGTATGGCAATTGCATTGTGCATCATGTGCTCTGAATATTCAAATTCTTCAATCATTATTACTGGTTTTCCTTCTATTTCCGTACTACCAAAATGCCTTCATCTCAACCCCTGAATTTTACAAATTCCTGTGCCCTTCCCTCCAGTTCCTTCCCCATTCTACTGGGAAAGAAAGGGAGAAGGCATCTGAGTGGTGTTTCCAGACCTGCCAGCTTAAGCCAGCACAACTGTTAAGTATGTGTAATATTAACACTGTTACATTCTCCCTATATTCATTTTTTCAGTATCAATTGTAGTGAGTTTCAAGCTGTTGGTCACAGTAGCATTTGTCTGGATGTCTTTTTCTGGCAAAGAAAGCTCATCAACAATGAAATAATTGTGGTAGCACATTGACCATATCTTGAGTTTGGGCATATGTCCCAAGTAGATCTATTTAAAAAGCAATGAAGCACAACCTAAACTCGAACAGAATAGTATGTCACTATCTTTTACCAGGGAAGTGAACTCCTGGGCAGCTTTACTTCTTGGTGCAAAAAACAACCTTTCCACTCCTTAAACATTGTGTGACTACTGCTATTGTCAGCATAACTGACATTTTTTCTTCTAAAAAATATAATCTAGTGAGAACTAAAACAGTACTGGAACCTATCCATGTAAAAATATCTTGTGTCACATTTCTATATCACCACAAAATTCTCTTGCAACTTGAAACTTTCCCTCAGTTCAACCCTAACAATTGTCCATTTCTATGAATGATACAATGAAATCAGGTCATAAAGGCAAAATATTTTTTTAAAAAAGAAGGAAAAAAAACACCCTATCTTGACATTCCTGAAATAGGAACTACTTATACTTTTAGTATACCCAGTTTTTGTTAAGATGTCAACAGAAAGCATTAAGACATTCTGCTCCACAATGAGGATAATCTTAAGACCCTATTACTTGCATAATTGGAATTTGGAAGTTTTAATGAACTCTAGTTTGTACAATACTGTTCATCACAAGTATGGACAAGAACAAGTCACAGGGTTACATTCTTTTTTATAATATGCAGAATTAAAAATGACTATTCATTTAGACAAAGACTGATAGGTCTAAAGTGAACTTATGAATACTTATTCAGCGTCAAAAATTATTTGAGCAATGATTGGTTTTTGGCTGTTGAACAAAAAATAAGACTACTTAGAAATTTTTTTCTAAAAGCTTTTTTTCATTAGCATTCAGCATTAAGGGGTCTGAAAAAACCAGCCTTCTCTGGACTGCTTAGATCATGCACTCGTGTTTTCCATGTGGGATTTATACTTCCCTTTGCAGACACTGATGTGATAGCCGTCTGAACTTACACACTTGGAGTTATTTTTAAACACTGCTGTAATACAGCAGAGGTAAGAACAACTTTGATTTCCAAGTGCTAGTTTGGAAAGAACCTTTGGAAAATTTAAACCATAGAAAAGTCTCAAGACAAAATCTTGCTAAAATAACAACCTGATTGAGGTTTCAGAAGACCTCACGTTTGCTGATTAACCATAATAGGAAGTCCTAGGGTTCAATAGCATTGCTTTGACTAAAGCAGTCCCTGGAACTGTAACTGTTTAAACGTTTGGAAGAGCTGGAAGGAGAGTGAGGAACCAACCAACCAAAGAAACCACATATACACAAAAAAACCAAACAATCCCCCCCACACAAACAAAAAAAAACTCAATATAAACAAATCTTACCAGAAAATTATGCACTTTACGTAAGCTATTTGAAATATCTCATAAAACTCACCTTATCTCCCTGGTACACCTTCACAACCTTTAATGGTTGGACTCAATGATCTCAAGGACCTTTCTGAACGTAAACGATGCTATGATTCTATTCTCAGACAACATATCAATAATGCATTGTCTGAAGAGATTCTCAGTTCAGATACGCTATGTTTCTCTTATGTAAATAACCTGATGAAAGGTTTCAAGAAAACTTCCAGGAAAAATTAAATCTATACTCAGTAGTCCTTTTTTAGTGGTACCTCATGCTTCCATTTCAGAAGTTTTTATTTTAGCTAGGAGTACACTTTCACTTGTACAAATCACTTCAATGTCAGAGGGATTTCCAGATGCTCAGCAATTCACATGCACATAGCACTGCACAGAATGAGCATCTTATCATGGTTATTTCAGGGTTTAACCAACCACCACTGTGGTTTGTGGGAAAATAAAACAGAAACATTCAGAAATCCAGACTCTTAACAGTTGATTAACTCATTAAATCAGGCATAAACATAGTTTCAATAGGGTGATACCTAATCACCTTGTCTACTGTATTAATGACAGTTACTTTTTGATTATATAGGTCACCTCTTTAGCCTTTACAGTACATCAAGTGGTGTTTACCTCCTAACCAGAGCTTGTTGCAGTACCTGTTCTTAATAACACTTCCCATCCTTCTCCCCGCACAGTTTTAAAAAGCACAGAAGAGAAGGGCACACGTTAGGGAAGAGGAATGTGCAGAAACCATTTGGTCAATTCAAATCCTAACAGACACAGATAAAATCAACCAAAGAATTGTATTTGGTGATCAAAAAAAAAAACCAAAAACAAGTGTTGCTTAAGGTCATTGCAAGATTGACATCGTACCTGTAAACATATGGTGCTAATGTTGAATTTTCACACACCATCTCTGTTCACTGGTGAATACTTCTGTCAAATGTGAAAAAAACCATAATAGTTTACATACTTCACCCGATATACCTGGTATTACACTAAGAACTCAGCTATAGCAGAATGGATAAGAGAAATAGCTTACCAAAACCTACACCAGGAAAAAAGTTCAAAGTGCTTTGGTACAGCAGACACATTTAGAAACACTGACAAATTCAATTTCATTAGAAAGGTGATAGGAGGCTGCAGCTTAACCTATCTGTTTCTGAACCTTGAAATCTCTCCTTTCCACACAAGGAAGTTGCTTCAAACCCTTCCTATCTGGAAATTAAAGCAGCAGAGTAACTGGTCCAGGAGGGGCTGCCCAACTGCTCCAAGTGAGCCAGCATGTCCAGCACCTTGGGCTGTTTGATGCACGGCCGGCAGCTGAACAGATTGGGCAGTGTGTGTCCCTGTCCCTGCATACATAGGAGCCATCTGGAAACAAACAGCTCAATCACGAAAGAGAAAAGCTAATGAGGAAAATTGCAGCTTCCTGATCAAAACACTGCAAGCTCCTCAAAAAAACAACATAAAAAAAAAAAAAAAGAAAAAAGAAAGGAGGTACTTGTTTACCTCCTTACAACTCATGTTTTAAGACTCACAGAAGATGAAGGCTTTTCTTTATCTCCTTCTGTAACTATGCTTTTTAGTTACATTAAAATCATCACCATGGGGAATGAGGGGGCAAGGGCTCCCACATGGTTCTGGGGCTGCTGCCTCGGCCCAAGGCACCGCAGATGAGCAGCCTTGCGGCCCAGCAAGTTTTGCTGAAGGCTGCTGCCAGGCCACAGAGACCTTGTGAGTGGATGCTTAAATACAACTAAATTTAAGGGCACAGCTGCCTCTCTAACACTCAAGAGTAACAGCAGCTGGAGGAAGGAGACAAGAAGCAAAGCAAACTCGGTACATCACCTGGGATCACGCCCTGGGCACCGTGCAGAAACGCAGGCCCATGACAGCCGCACTGACAATCTGCCATTTAGCCTGGCCAAATCCACAGCAACCCCACGCCAGCAGCAGCTACTGAGAATCAACCCCAGCTGCTCTGAAGTTTGTGACTTCACCTTTAATGAGCCTAATTAATTTACTTTCAAGGTAGCCTGACTCCAGATTGCACTGTGTTTTCTGCAAAGCTGAGGGAAGAGACACCCACTCCCTGCGAGCCCCTATGTGGTCCTGGGGTACCCCTCCAGTTCAGGCGCTGTTTAGCACCAGCCCCTGCCAAGGGGAAACACCTATTGCCTGCTTCCAGGAGAGCCTGGGGAAAAAAGCCAAAAGGTAAAATGCTGCAGAGCAAAACATTCTGAAAAATGGACCAGGATTTTATTATTAAAAAAATTCTCAGATTAAAGATTACAATTCCTAAATGTTGGGGGGGCAGGGGGAGTTAAATTCCTTTTCTGACACTAAGAGATCACTACCCTCATTAAAAGGTGCTTTTATTTCATTTTCTTATTCAATCCCTCAGTCTTCTAACATAATTTTTTCTCTGCCACTGACAACTTCTGCATTATTTATACAACGGCCAAACTATAATTGGCCTCTTTCACATGGGTGAATATCAACATATGGGGGAGAAACAGGGCAAGGAGAGAATGCAGATAAGTGACAATTTCCATATTTGTAGAGAAAACAGTTGTACTCTGACAGCATGACAGGTTTTAGACATACTGTTCTGCATTTATACATAGTTTATGTCTAGCTTATAAAGGTTCATTTAGCTAGAAAATCATCATGCTTAGCTGCTGAAAGGAGGCTGGAACAGAATGAGAAATTCTCATGATCTGTGTGAACAAGACAACCATTTTGCTGTAATACAGTTTTTCAGAGTACCGGATTTTTCTTTCTAGACTATTCTGATTTAACTTTACTTTAGATCTAACATGAAGATACAATTTTTACTGTACACAGTATTATGAAACCAGTGGCCAATTTCCAACTTTTAGAGGCAGAAATTACCTAAGCTTAAAATATACATCCTATCTTACTCCTGACATTGCCAGCTTTACTTTTAGCTTATTATAGCACATTTTATTCCTTTCTTTTTACCACAGCAATCGATTGAAACAAAAAAAAAAAAAAACCTTGATATTTACATCCTGAAGCTTTAAAATCACAGTATATTCCCATGTAAAGAAATGTGCTGCCACGAATTAAAGAGGGTCACATTTTACCAGGATGTTCTGCTTCACAGCTGGGACAGGATCATTTGAGAAGATTTCTATATATAAACTACACAAAGCTTTTTAAACAGATCTTGCCTTACAGCTCACAAAATATGATTTCATCTCACAAACTACACTAAAACTACAGCCTTGAATTAGGTTAAGGAGGAAGGGAAGGGTTGGGTATGTGCAGGGAGTCAAGCAAGGAAGAACCAAGCTAACCCCTAAAAGCACGGTGCCCATTCAGGTGCAAAAATTACTGCAGGTTCAGAGAGGGAAAATACACACAAGCAACACCTGAGCTGCTGCTTTTCTTCTCTCCACTGGGAGCTTTACTGACCAGACAACCAGAGGAGAGGCAATTCTTGCACTTTGCCCAGTGTGCCCCCACCTGGGCAGACCTCATTGGTTCCCTGCATGCTCCAGGCAAGATCCAAAGCCTGCTGAGCCACTATCAGTCCCCATCTCAGCTTTCATATTCCAGTTTCAGGAAACATCAGGTCTCTTAACACTTGTGATTCACAGTAATATAAGGCATTTTATCTCAGGGAAGCCCACTTTCATCAGCACTGGCTGGACAAGTCTGACTTCAAACTGCCCATAACTGCAAGTAAAATACTGTCACTCCCAATACAAAGGACATTTATCTACAGTTTTACTGACAAGATACCCATTTTCCTATGGAGCTGATAGTAACTTTTCACTGCAATTAAGACTCTGAGATACAAAGTTTATTCTTAGTGCTTCTTTTGCACTGTAAGATTCTGCAGAAACACATATCATTATTAGCTGCATTAACTTGGAACCAGAAAACTTGGGTTCAATTCCCAGCACTGCCACAGGCTCCCCATAAGGCCTTTAGACATATCACTTAGAATTCCAGTGCCCCACGTCAAGTATCTATAAATTGGCTGGCAAAGTCTCATCCGGTACTCCCAGACTTCTTAGAGTCACTGGAATGGAACAGATAGCTCCAGAGAGCAGTTCATCTCACCTGCAGACAGCAGTCCATCTCACACCAAGACAGACGCCTAAGGTAGGTCAAATGAATCACCTTCTGAAGGTATTTAAACTTAAATGAGATGAATCCTATCCTTAATCCCTCTCTGCCATTGATCCCCATCTGTCATATGGGATTTGTGTTTCAACACATCAATAGGACATTACTTTGATTGGTGCCTACGTAATATAAATGACTGTCTGATGTGTACAGACTTGCACACTTCACAAAAAGCTATTCCTAAGATCTTTACCTGAAATCTTCAAGTCTATCTGAGCAGCTATGGTTTTGACTGTGCATTTGTTTTGCCCATTTATGTTATCACATATCAGAGTTGTACTAGGTGTTCTCCTGTATCAGCCTCTCATTGAGAGGGGGAGCAGAAATCTCATATAATTACATCAACCTCTGGACAGATAAATTGGCTCCTGTACTGGGGCAGCTGCTGTAGCAGAATTTTGCTAATTCCTTTATCATAGAAACTGCTTCCTGGTATGAAATAGCTAGTCTTTTAAGTATTACTGGAGCTGAAACTAGTTTATCTCCTTTACGTCACATAAATTACCTCCTGGATGCAAAAGGCTAAATCCAGGTTCTTTGTACCATCCCACCTGTAAATTATTCAAATCCCAGTTGTGAGCATGGCATTATACATAGAATAGCTTTCTTCAGTAGCAAGTCAAATAGCTTACATCTAGTTTTCAACTGGAAGATAGCAAATCATGATTACTGGGAAACAGGACACTCTTCTATTTAAAACAAAAATTATCATTTATGCCAGGTTGAAGGTAAAGAGGTTTTAAAGAATAACTCAGCATGGTTTCTAAGTAGAGCTCCAAACTGGATGTCCAAAATCCCTAGTGTGAACAGTTATGACCAGCAAAATATACTTACATCTGGCAGAATACCTAACAGACAAGTGCTCACATTTGCAGGTGAAGTTCCCATGATTCAATTAAAATCCCTTTGAAGGAGAGGGTTGATATAGTTACAGCAGTGAGTTTATTGATTTCTGGGGGTCTTAAAAGATGGCACTTTTTCCAACATTTGGACTAGGTTGTTTTTCTTTTTTTTTTTTTGGCAAAATAGCCTATGTCCCTAGTCAAAGATGTGGACCCTATTGTGTTAGGCACAGTATAAACACACTACAAGGCATGTCAGGCCCTGTTCTAAAGAGACTGCAGAGCAAACACTGCTCCTCACAAACATGAAGCAGCTCTTGATGAAACAGCTGTCGCCGGTTACAACCCACATTTGGAATTCATGTGTTAACAGAGCATCCATACATAAAAATAACAAAGAAAAATTAGAAAAAAAAAGGAGAAAGAAGGAACATGGCCACCACACATTATGATGTTTGTTTTTGATTTTTCCCATGTGTCCAGGCAAGCAAGCAGCCTACAAAAACAAAACAGGTAAACAGGTTTGAAAAAGCCTTAACCAGCTATTTGAAGTGATGGTGACAATAAATCACTTTTCATGCAGTCTTCCAACTCAACTATAAAAGTGCTTTGAAGGGAAAAAAAATAGAACTGTATTTCTGGGACATAATTCTGCTCATCTAAAAAAAAAACAAAAAAAAAACATGATTCACTAGAAATACATCAACAAGAATCCTGATCTATGTGAGCCAGAATCGGAAGAACAATATTAGACCAAGTCCAATGGAAAAAGCAACATGGCCTGAAATCAGCTGTTTTGTAACAGGAAAAATTTTAGCACATGTTCATTTGAGGCTCTCTTTCTGTGCCTTATCTAGGGAAAAACTCACATGTATCTACTACTACTAAAACTCACAGCAATTGTACATGCTGTGACTGTATCCTCATGTAGAAGGGTGCTGTCCCATATGGTGAACATGCTTATTACATGTTAGTCTTACACACTAACTTGCTGATACCAGCCAGCTAAGGTTTAGTTCTAGCTCTGCCTGGCAGAGTTAGTGTAGATCATCTTCATCTCTGCAGCAACAGGGACAGAATGTTTGACCATCATGGGACAACACGGAGCCTCTCCACTGACACACCTCACTTCTAATTTACCTCCTAATCTTGCTACACATAAGGACAGAAAACTCATATAGCCAATAATAATGGGACAACAGCTTGACTTGACTAACCACAATCAACAAACTTGCTGATGGTCTTTAGGAGTGGAAAAGTTTCAGTACATTCCCCTACTCTTTTTTTAAAGTACTACAGCTGAAGGTAAACACTAAGCATAGTTCTACACTATTTAGTATACAATCTCTTAAACTTTGTACCTAGAATTTATTTAATACTTAATTACCTCAAAGACTGATTGAAGCAACTACCTGTAAGCATATTAACAGCACTACAACTGTAAGTAGGACAGGCTGAGCTAATATTTTCCACAGTTTGAGGATAAATTTTTGTATTATTTCACCAGCATAATTCCTAAAATATCCAGAATGATCAATACACTTATTCCAAAAGGACCCATGAAAAGGCCAATATTTGGCCTACTGGAAGACAACACCTTAAACAATTTGTTGACTGTAACAATCTCAACTAGGCTCAGTACTCATTACATCTACCTAAGTTTGTCCACCCTTGAGTTCGTCCTTCCAGACTTACACATTTACCTACCTGAAACGCCTAAAGCCAACACTGTAAACTATGCCAAGAGGTTGGATTTTTACCTCCCCAGAAAGATTACTTTTCTTCACCACAGAAAGAGTCATAGAACAACTGGAAAAAGTCACAGTGACACCACAGACTAGGGAATGGCAGGTGTTGACCCCTTCCAGTAAATAATTTAGCATTGTTGTTAAATCAGTAAACGCCACTGAACTGATATGTTGTTTTAAAAGTAGCTGAAGCACACAGATATTCTAAGAGCCAAATTTCAACATAAATATCTGGAAAGGCAGGAAAAAAGTTTTGACTTTTGGGATTCATTTGAAACCTTAAGTAACAGCGCAGACAGTCCCTTCTGGGCCTGCAAAAGACTGGTTCATCACCTTTAATGGACATTTAGCTGGTTTTTGCTTTAGAATCTAATTGACAGTACATGAATAAGCAGCATTATTATTATTATTCCAAAATTCTTATTTCTATAGCAAGTTTTATGCCTTGCTCACCTATAACACAACTTTCATCAGTATTTATAAAGAATAATGAATTTTGAGTAAACAGATCACAACTATAAGCCAATGTATGATTTATAAAGCAAATATTTGCATATCAAATATTAAAGTAAGCCCAAGTCATTATTAAAAACAGACATATATTTTGAAAATGACAAATGCAAGAAAAAAAACTATAGCACGTGACTTCCGGTGGTTTTGTCCCACATGATTTTTACTTTAATTTTTCATTATCAGCATTTCCTCAGTAAGCTAAAAAAAAAAAAAAGAAAAAAAAAAGCCATAAATACACATTAATAAAAACCCCAAACAGATCAATCCTCTTATGCAAGATTTACATAAATAAAGCAAATATACAAGATAAGAGCAGCAAAGGCCTTACACAGCTACAGCACATCACAAAGTGAGTGACCTCTGTCAAGGTCACATGGATATTGCTGGGTGTTTCTCTGCTCTGACTAGCAGCTGAGCAAGCTAACAAAGCATGAAGTAGGCAAGTCAAAGATGATGAGCAAGTGCAAGGTAACTGCTTGTTATTAGCATATGAAAAAAAAAAAGAAATCAAAAATCTCCAAAAGAAAAGCACACACTGTCAGGCTTTTCATAAGGAAGTATTAGTATGTCCCAGATACAGTTATCAAATGCAAGAGTGTAACAGAGAGATCTTTAATTAAATATTTGGGCTGTTAGAAAATACATAAACTTTAAATTCAGAATGTAAAAATCCTGCAGTTCAACCAATATTCCACTTGCAGTCAAAGAACATACTTGCCTTTCACCCTCGGCTGGACTACTCGAGGACATCTTTGGCAGTTCAGTGGGAGCACGCTCTCAAAGGCAGCCCTCTCATCAGAGACACCCGTTTTCTTACCAATGCCACCAATTAACTATCCAAATCCTGGCACACACAGAGAACATGGAAGATGCTAATCAAGACAAGTTTGTCCTGGTTCAAAGCAGAATCATGACAGGATTCCCTGGTTCAGATGCCAGCCACAAGATTTGCCACCTGCATAGACAGTTCCAAACCAAACAGAAGGGGTTTGACAGAAGACCATCCTTCTGGTATCATCTCACTGATGGGCATCTGGAAAGTAAAGCCTATTTACACAAATCCTGGCCATAACAATGAAACACAGGGCACTGGCACTCCCAAATCTCAGAGAGTAACAGGAATTCTCTTTTTAAGTGAAGTACCTACTAATAAACACAGTTTATAGTTTTAGGACACATCAGAAGAACAAAATAAATGGAAAGAAGAGTTAGCACTAGTTAGATAAATAAACAAAAATGTCTCATCAGTTACAATGGATGCAATAGGATTATAAAATACAAGGACAGCTTAAGGGAAGTTCAGACAGAACCTCTTCACACTATGCTACATGTCACATCTTTTACAGCAAATGCTATTTAATTCAAGAGACACAATAGGAGTTAATAGCAGCAAGTTCAACGGGTTGGTGATTTTTAGGTCAAAAGGACATTCTCCATTCTCAAGGATTAACACAAATCCAGCAATTTCAACATCAAATCTAGAACTTGTACCTGGTCCAGTTAAAAGAAAAGAAAATACTAATCTACAGACTTCAAGTAGAAAGGTGTCAATCTGCTCCGAAAGGTGTCATCTGCTCATACACTTGCTACCCTGATGGACCAAACACTGATACCTCATTTCTGGTCTGGGCTCTAGTATCCTGTGTACCCAGCCAGGTTGCTGTGTGAACTTCTGTTAGGCACAACCTAATACTGGTATTTTCACTGTGTGGGGATCAAGAAGCCTTTCAGCATATCTGGCTTTGCAAAGAGAACAGTAAGCTTTTAGAAGTCCCATTAGGAAACAGACTAGACACATCCCAATTGAGACAACTCAAGTACCTCCTCTAAACTAATTCTAGTCCAGCATCCTTTCTGAGTTAGGCACCTCTCCTACTCTCAACACTCCAGTCAGTGTTTACACCTGCATACAATTTCTTTTCTCTTTGAATTAAGAGCAGATCCCATTACCTGGCTGTAATGCCTAATCCTTCTCAGAACCAGTATTTTAGGGGGGGGATCACTTTTTTTTTTGTACTGGAAGAATCCAAAAGTATTACAGTGCACTTTGTTAAAACACATTCAGATGTAGAATGAGAAAGCAAATGAAATCAGTCTATAATAGCACTTTTTCCAACTTTATTAAAATTGGCACAAAAAACCCAGAAGTACTCTCATGAATATGGATTTTGTATTTTATTCCAGATCATTGTCAAAGGTAATGAAAAGAATTGGAATAATGGAGATGGCAATTCCCCATACACTATCTGTTCTGCAATTTATTACATGAAAAAAAAACAACAACTGTTCACCTGGACAATAGTGCTGTTCTACAGTATTATTTTTACAACTAGAACATCACCCTGAACTAAATAAAATGCCTTACTGAATTCAAAACCCAAAACTTGCATTATCAACAAGAAACACAAAGAGCCATTTTAAACTCAAAAATAAAGTTTCAAAACTCTTTTGATTGGGACGTATTACACTATCATTCTTTAACCCTCAACTATTTGGCAGCAGATTGTGTCTTCTATCAAAACATCATACCACTAAGTTTTCCTTATCACTTTATCCTGTTAAAAATTTAAAAATACAACCCTTCCCATCTCTATTTGTATCATCACATACTTTAGGAATTCCTCCAGACTCTAATACTTGATCCTAGAAATAAATGCTTGTAAAGAAATGCTGTCCATAGCTTCGGAAAGTAGAAACAAAAAGAAAAAAAAAAAAACAACAAAAAAGCGCCGAACCACAAATAATCCAAACCAACCAAATCAACAAACAAAAAACACCACCAAAATAAAACAAACAAAAATCCAAACAAACAAAAATAAAAACCCTGACATGCTAATAGTGGTCATTAAGTTTTCCACATAGGAGTTGGATCAAGTGTTCATCTGTACACAGACGTATTTTCTAGCAAAAGCACAACTGTTACCCTGAACCAGATAAGCTATTTGTCAAAGAAACTTTATTTCCACATTGTTTTGCACAAAAGTACTCCAATTATTTTTAACTGCACTATCTACATAGTTATTTAAACACATGGACATGAGAGTGCATGAGCAGATTCATGTCTCTGAGCCAAGCTGAGGAATGGTTACCAGCTTTCCCATTTGCAACTGCTACACTGATATTTCAACCACGCGATTGCAGTAAAACAACACCTTTAAGATAAAGGAACAAAACAGAACTTGTAACTATTTTTAATCACTTAAATCAATTCCTTAAAACATCACAGAACAGCTTTGAGGCACTGTACTACCTAGTCATTATAGCTATGGCTACATTATTAAAACTACCACAATACATTTGCCCATAAATCCTGAATAGTGTCCAGGAAACTTACAGACAACATCCTTAAAAGATCAAAATTAGGTTTAGCCACTCCTCAGTAAAATTTTATCTTCCTGAAATTTTTATATAACTATAGTAATTCAGAGACTATTAATTATTTGGATATTTTCTCATGACTGTTTTAAATTTCGTTAAATCTTCTCAATTTAAAAAGATATTATGACTATTAGAAGCTTATCAGATAATTACATTGCACAGGAAATGTTCCAGATCTATTTCATGCTCTGATAGATTTCTCTGAGCCCATTTAGGGACATCTAGAAAAGAGAAGTGGCATCCCGAGTTGGCAATTCTCTGAGAATTTAAAAGATGGCAACACCACTCCCTCTAGTATGGAGAGGGAGAAGTGTTCAGTGCCTTCTGTTTCAGGGAAATACCTCCAGACCGGCAGTGATAAGAAAACAGGTTAAGAAAAATGGTCAGCTCTCTCATAAACCATTGATGTGCTCCTCCTTTAGCTACCTGAGGAAAACAACAGAAGGGAAAAGCCAGCCTCTAAAACATACTGAATAGACATTTGTCAAAAGTAGTACATAAGGAGACGTTCTTAGTACAGTTCCCATCCAGCTTTCAGTCATTACAGGACTCAAAGAAAAAATTAGTATTAGTAAATATTTTTACTTCTTTTTTTTATTTAAACAAGAAAAAAAATTTCCACACGCTGCTGCACAAATCACTCAGCTAATCCTGAAAGAGATTGCCCGTAGCCTGCTCTTAGCCTACCACTAGAAGAAATCGTGAAAAACCCTTGTCAGTTGTCCTCCTCCTAATGCATTCTGCATTGGTGTCTGGTATTTTTGTAAAAGAAGTAACAGTAAAACCACCCCCACTTTTATTGGGGTGTATGAGAGAGGAGAAGAGCCCACTCTAGCAAAGATGACATTTGTACTTAAAGATCCTGAAAATATTTGTTAAACTAATGCTTTGTTTACTTAAGTCTGGCAAATGCTTTTATTTTAACCTCGAGTATCTTTAGGGAATGTCAGCAGTAAACACAAATTAATAGTTTGCTCCCTTATCTGTATTTCTAATTAAGTTTTTTTCCTAGACACAGAGTTATGTCTAAAACAAACATTCTATAGAAAATCCAAGGAAAATCAAACGATGAAGTATTTCTCTTTGTGAAACTGCGCATTTATATAGGCATCACCAGCAGAGGGAAGGAGATCATGGTATCCATGCACAATAATTCCTCCATGCTTTTCTTCCAGATATGCAGAAATATTTTTTGTCCTTTTCATTTGTATCACAAACTTTAATGTCTCTCCCACAGCACGTAATACGAGGTTGCGTGCACCCTTTACTCAGAAAGCAGTTCCCAGTAAAGAGTTTATCTGTGTGCTTAAACATGCATGCAAATAAAAAACTACATAAAAATATTTTTTAAATTGTAATCAGACTGCTGAATGGACAGGAAAAGGCAACAATATGCTAATAAGAGCTTCATTTTCATGTAAGGAAACATCAATTAACTGAGTTCTGTACAGCTGAGTGGCTTAAAAACTTCTGCCAACACACTAAGCTGCTCCTTCTTTTTACTTATTACAGCCAACCCTGCCAAAAGACCATAAAAATTGATTTTATGTTTCCGGTGTCTCTATGCTAGCTGGAAGAATATAGATTTTTTTTTCCCCCTAGGTTTCTGACAAACAGAACCTTCCCTTATCTCAAACCTTCACTACACTAACCAACACTGAGCATGTTCTTGGTCATCTCCTACATCTGATTTAAGTTATGATTGAGGTAGGAAAACATTTCAGATTGTTAAATCAAACACTGTTCTGTATGGTTCTGTAGGGTTTCTGGCCCATAGCGTTACACAGGAGGCTATATCCCACTTGTGCTCCTATGGCATACGTGACAACTGATTGTTTTTCCCATTTGTTTTGAGGAAGTATTAGAACTGCTGTTAGTCTGTGAGCTACCTCTTTAAATTCCAGTATCAACCCCTAAAATAGATTTAGCATCTTTCACATCAAACATTAATAAGGCTCACTTAGACGGTCTTAATGTGAAGGAAAATTTGGCTTGTATGAAATGGCTACACTGGAACATTTCATGCTTTTGCAAGTGCAGGAGTATGATTATTTCCTACAGTATGTCATTATCTTATGCCCTGTGGTTCTTTTTGAAATTATCTCTTCTCACTCAAGCTGCCTACACTATGTTTTTAAGCTATATAGTTTCAATTTATGAATTGTATGCATGCAAATTTTGAGCAACTATACCACAAGCCAAGTAATACACCACATTATATTTCCCTCAGACACTACTAATACAACTAAAAAATCCAAAAAGCTTGGAACAAAAACAGATATATATTTGACTCAAGACATAAAATCAGGTCATTTGTTTGCAAGACAGACAAGAAAATACTATTCTAGACACATGTGCAATCTCCTTACGCTTTTCCTGAGCAGGTTTTTTTAAGCATGGCAGGAGATGTCATTTCACATCCTCACAAAGCAAATTAGTTCACTGGCTACTTGTCCTTGTACCCAAAAGCTTCCCCCTCCCTTTTTCAGGGACACTCCTGAAACAACTGCCCATCTGTAACTCTAGATGTCAACTCACCAGGGAAGGAAACTCCCCTCGGGTCTGCAAGTACCATCTTCCCTTTCTCAGGATGGAGTAACTCTCTCGGACAATAAAGCAATTTAAACAGCGCGTAACAGATTAACATGCAACATGGATGGCACACTGCACAGCAGCTCTGAGATCAATATCAGCGCTGCAGATTAGGAGTCGACTTGTCATCTACAACATGTATGCGTATCTAAAACTACTCTGCTGACCTTTGTACAGAAAATATTGTTGCAGAGACAGTGAAATATTATTGCACTACAACATTTTGCATTGAGTTTACAAGGTAATAAAGACAGAGCTACTTCTTCACACGCAAATGGCTATTAAATAAGGAGAATAAAACTTGACATCCCCCAGACAATCAAAAGAAATGATTTATTTGGATGCCAACATCTGTCTTGAGATTGTGGCCAAGTGCTTTTCTGTGCTCATTTAGGACTCTACTTGGAAAGCTTTTCAGTTACATCTACCTAGAGATTTCTCTCTACCGCTTCCCATCTGACAGAAATCACTCAGCTGGGTCTGATGAATAATAGCAAAAGGCAGCTTGTATCAGAGATGATTGAATTACAGATTGTTGAAAGTGCCATAAAGGCTCATTCCAATGACTACATTTAATTTATTTACTATACTGACTACCAGAAGCTAGCAGTCGTTTGACATCTTTATTTCAGGAGGCTAGAAACAAAAGAAATCTTAATATTCCTTGTCACTTTCTTACTACTGTACCTAGTAGAGTTTGATAGCCAAAATTAACTTTCTAAAAGAGCGCTGATCCCCTACCCATACCGTGTGCACCTAGGAACCAGAACAGAACGTCCCCAAACCAAAGCAGGGAAAGCGGTACTCGGTATGAAGGCAACAATGTCAGAGAAGATGAAATTGCATGGAAAGAAAACACATTAGCCTGACAGCCTTTCTAAGTAATGAGGGAAAGGCTTTTGTGAATTGATACACAAACGATTAGCTGTTGTCCTGCGGTCCGGAGGGGAGAGCAGCGCCGGGGCGGGGCGCACCGCCGCGCCCCACCGCCCTCCGCCGGGGCGGCCGTCGGGACAGACCACCCTGCCCGGGGCGGGGGCACGGCGGCGGCAGCGCCAGGTGACACCCGGAGAAACAAGTTGGCCCGGCGGCCGCCTGGGCGCGGGCTCCGGGCAGCGGCGGGGAGGGATGGAGGGATGCGGAGCGGACGGCTCCCCTCTCCGGCAGCCGGGGCGGGGGGCGACGGCGGAGCTCCGCGGGGGCGGGGAGCGAGGAGGGCGGCGGGGGGGGGGGGGGGGGGCGCGGGCGTCCCCTTTGTCTGTGTCGCCCCTCCCGTAAACGCCCCCACCCCCGCCGGGAGCACCCCGGGGGCGGGCTCCCGCCCCCCGGCAGTGCGGGCAGAACCGGCGGGCGGCGTTGCAGCCGCCCCCGGAGCGTGTGCGCTCCCCCCGCCCGAGGCGACGCCGCCCGGGCGCGGCTGCGGGCGGCCGCGGAGCGCTGCCTTACCTGGCAACCGGGGCGGGCGCAGCCGGCTCCGTCCTTCAGCCTCTCCCCACGGCGGCAGCTCCCGGGGCGAGGCTGCGGTGCGCGGCGGGGCGCGGGCGGACCGCCCCCGGCAGGGCAGGCAGGCTGCCCCAGCCCCCGGCGCTCGGCGGGCTGGCGGCGCGCCGGGCGTTAAGTTTCGGCGGCGGTGGCGGTCGCCGGCGGGCAGGGCAAGGCGAGGCAGGCGGGGCGGCGGAGGCGGCACGGGGGCTGCGCGGCGCCGGGAGCGCCGCCACACTGCAGCGTCTCCAGGAATCCCTCCCGCGAGAGGCAGCCCATCACCCCCGGCCCGCCGCCCTCATTGGCTGCGGGGCGGGGAGACGCGCTCCCGCCGCCAATCGCCCGGCGCCCAGCGAGGGTGGAGCCGCCGCGCCGGCCGCGCCCATCCCGCGGCCGCGGGTCCCTGTCCGCCCCGTCGGGCGGGGCCGGGCAGCGGCGGGCGGGGGCAAGGATGGGGATGGGGATGGGGATGGGGAGGATGCGGAGGGTGTCCCCGCGCGATGCGCAAGGCTGGCATCCCGGCGCTGCCGCCGGGCGGCACGAAGCGCTGTGCCGCAAGCCCAGCGGCCGTCGGGCGAGCCGGGTGCCCCGGGCGAGGAGCGGCGGTGGCTCCCGCCCGTAGGTGGCGGGGCGGCGGCGACCCCCGGCAGGCGTAGGTGGCACTGTTAGCGAGCCTGGGTGCGCGGCCCCCCTGTGCCGCCGCCCCGGGCAGTCGCGACCCAGCGGTGAGTCGTAATTGGCTTCTGTGGCTTAGGCAAGAGCAGACTGTATCGCGTGTTCAGGTAAGGACGTGCTAGAGTTAACCTAATTCCCTTGATCCATCCACTCTGAACTGGAGCTTTGATTAACATTGGTCTGCAAAATGTAACTGTAACAAATTCAATTAAGGGAAGCACATTTCTTCAACTTTTAATTAGATCTACCCTATTTGTCTCATGTTTAATATAACATAAAAAGTTGCTCAGGTTCCAGAGGGAAATGGAAATAGATTTAGATGTAAGCTCGGCTTTTAAAAACACAACAGACTAAAGTTCTTTGTTCCTCAGCATATATTACTGCTACATTTATACCCTCAAAGAGGATAACAAGCAATATTCCTCAAAGAGGAGGAAAACAATTTTACCTGCACGATTGTAAACATAACAGGGTGGTATTTCTGTGTTTCCCATAACCTTTAATTTGTTACACGGTACTGAACATACAGGTTGTAGCCCAGGTTTGATGCACTACTGTGCATGATCCTGCTGGATTACAGTTGTAAGAAAACTTGAGAAAGTAGTAATATATTTCACAACCTTTTAGTTGGTTTCTGTTATTACACTGACTGAGAATGAAATTTACCTAAAGTACATCTTAATATAGGTAGCAGATGTTGGCAAAGAGAGGAGCCCGTATGCCATCGTCAGCAGGTAACTGAGAAAGTCACACAGCCCCCAGGCACATCTCGTAGGTGACTTATTGTGCCTTCAACAGGACTGTACTCTGCCTTTCCCCATCCATCCTTTCATGCTGGGATTTGACTCTAAAATTCACAGCCTTTTTCCAGTTCCGTTTTTCTGATCACATTTGTTCTTAGGTCTGTTAGTCAGAATATCAGTTTTTCTTGTATGGGCACATTAGCTCATGAGAGGAGAGAAGGAAAGCAAATGCAACAGAAATTACATTGTAAAGCTCTTACTGAGCTACAGAAAGGAGGAACAACCATAATTTAAACTGCATATGCAGAAGTGTCACCTGTGTTCAGATTACTCTATATGATTTAAAAGGGTTGCTGTTTTCTCTGTCCCAATACAATAGATATCAAGGATTATTTTCTCCAGGATCATTTATCTGGTCAGTTAAAAAACCCACACATTTCAGTGCTAGTAATTATGAGGACTTGATGCTGAGTTCCTAACAGCCACACAGCCAGAAGTCTGTGGGAGTCTGACATTCACAAGGCATGACACATCATATGCTGTCTTAGTATTTGAGCAAAGACAAGAAGCATCACTGAAGCCCAATGGCCCTTCCTTAGTGTACAGACAGTAGGGAACAGAAATGCTATCTAGTCATAGTCCTGAAGAGTATACCAACACTTTTGCACTCTGTCTGTGGTAGCTCACACATAATTGTTCTGCTATGTTTAAAACAAACAAACAAACAAAACAAAACAAAAAAAAGCCCCCCAAACCAGCTGTCATAGCAGCTGGGGGAGATTTTGCCTATTATTTTCTGAGCTTGGTTGTTTGCAATTAAAGAATTGCTGCAAAAGTTGCTTCCTTCAGTTTCTTTCAAGTTCAAAGGTTTATTCATACAGAAAGAGGTTTCCAGTCCTGCAATTTTTATTTCACTACTGCCTTTTCAAGGAAATGGGTAGTTGCTATCCAGTCATTATGTTAATTGTGCCAAAGGAAGCTGTGAGGCTTGAGGAATGACATACATATCCTGAATGGACAAGGATGCTCCAGAAGAGCTCAGGAGCCATTTGATGAATGCTTGGAGTGGTAGCCAAATGCTAGCCTCTAAAATCATGAAACATAGATCACTGTATTTCTTATTGTTAACTCTTCCACAGTTGTGTTTAGGGAAGAAGAAAGGATCCTATTATGAGAAAAAAGAAGAAACATGCAAATCTTGAAGAAATTCTATTCTATGACCTATTTTGTTGTTTTGTTTGGCATTTTAAAAAAATGTAATGTGTTTTAATGCATCAGAATATAATTTTAAATAGTGTCAGCCATTTAGAAGTTCCATCAGGAATCCTACTACATACAAATGAAGAACTGGACTCCATTATATTCTTCATATGTCCTGTTTTTGTTTTAGACTTTGACTGAGCCAAAGGTACAGGTGCATAAAAAAAAAGAATAAAAACCTAAGACCAGAAATTATTCCTTGTTTATCTTTGTCTTTTTTATTTTCTACTTTCTGTATATTGTGACTTCAAGGTACAACCTCAATATTAGAAAGTAATATGAGCCATAAAAACTAGATTTTGAAAATGAAAGACTCCTGCTTGATCCATAAAAAAAGAGGAAGCATGGGCCAAAGCCAATGAAACCAATATTCTTGGGCCTATCCTGGCAAGTTTTATGGCATACAAAGAGCAGATGCTAGAATGACAGTCACTGAACTGAGGCTAATTCAGGAACAACAGCAGTTGTTACACATAAAAAAAGCAATCAGGTCTCTGACTTTTTTCCTTTTGTAAGTCACCAAGTATCACAACTGCCACAAATAGATGTACAAGATGGGAAGTCAGGTAAATTATGAGACCAAATCACTGGCAGGTAGATAAGTAAATAAAACTGGTGGCATGTTAATTTATTTACCAGGTAGATCTATAAACTAACTGAACTGGCTTTGTGTTGCACAGGGTTGCAGATCCCTGTCTTTAACAGAAAAATGCTTTTATTTTGTTCTTCTTTATCATGTAATTTACTCCTGTTTATGCTTTGATTTGGTCTTTTCCATCCTCATTTTTTTAATTTTTGGAGAAGTTCTTTCATGGAAAGGTAAAGGAATTGGGTTTTGCTTAGGGAAATGGAACACCTTTTAAAATTAGGCTCTGATTGCTGTAGTTTAAGAATGTGCTTCTAAAATTTCTTCTAACATTATAAATGTCTGTACTTGATTGTTTTGGTGTTATTTTCAGTTGACTGGGAATCCAAGGGCTGGTCTGTATAGCTGAGAATTAAACACTTGGAATCCCATTTCGGTGTTCTGCTGTCACACTCTTGGTTTCAGTAAAGTTTACATAATACCTACTGAGTGGTGATGATGCGCTTAGAGTGAAAGACCTGAAAGCAGAGAGAGAAAGCTACGTCCCCAAAGTGACAATTAACCTTCAGTAAAATTAATAAATACTGGAGTAACTATTCAACTATTCACAACTAATGGAAGTGTTACATGAAGCAAATAATCTTTGAAGATTATTTTTCTAACAACATATGTGATTATCATTTGGTTAGAGTGGAGAATAAATGTTGGGGTTTTGTGGTTTTAATCATAGCTAAAAATCAAAGGGTAAAATCAAAGAACTTGTTAGTCCTTTCACTGATGCCTGTCTCAGTTTGTCATCTGATTTCATTGTTTTCTTCTGTTTGATCTGTACACATCTGCTGCTGCTTCTAAGTTGATTAGGCAGAGATGGTCTCTTTTAGTCTGCATTTGTATAGCAGCTGACACTGAGAGCTCCTGCTTTGTGCCCAGGGCTCCTGCACACTGTGGCAGCAGAAATCAAAATGAAAACAGAACTACTCTGAAGGGGTGTTCAAGTGTAGCCAAACCAACTTGCATATGCTTTGCACAGATGTCAGCTATGTAATGTGTGAAGTGGTGTGAGTCAGTGTCAGTCTGTTCCCCTGTAGATGGTGCCCCTAGTTCAGGGATTCTCTTTTGGGTTGGCAGATCTGCATTCCTAATCCCCCTCCCCTCTTTCAAAGTCAGTTTTGCCAAAGAGGTGCTCAGCATGGTGCTCCAGAAAAAAATGTTTTTCAGTGAAGGTAAGATGAGCTGGACTGAAGTCCCAGTTCTCTTTTCAGAGAGAAAACACAATCTGCTATATAAAATGACAAACTACTGAACTCTTAGCTTCCAGAACACCCTGATATTATCAATCTCCTTACCTTATGGCTTCCTCCATGTAAAATTTCTAATCCACAGTTAGTATATGCATCACATGGATGACTGTGTAATAAAAAGAATGTGAAATGTCATTTCTAATTTAATTTTGAGGAGTGACCTTGCAAAGCAGGTGGAAGATCTGTGTAATGGCAGTCAGTGTTACCTCTGAGGAGAGGGTCGAGACTTCAACAATGTTTTTTCAAATCAGTATGAATGATTATCACAATGTGCATAAGAGAGCACATTCCACGTCTCCAATACAAATTAAGCATAACTCTATGGAGAGGCTCAAATGAATTGACTTCTAAGTGCAAAATGTGCTTGTATTTATACCAACCTGAGAGTGGAGTGAGAGTGAATAAGTATCAGACTATAACACTGAAATAGAGGTAAAATCTTAAGGCTTCAGGCTTCCTAGACTTCATGCCTCTAATTTGAGATATCCATGAAATCTTCAATTTGCATCAGACATACAGCAAAAATGGCCCAGGAAGGCAGCCCAGCCAAAAAGCATGGTAAGTTCTACCATCTAACTATGCAGAGTAGGCCAAGAACTTCCAGGTGAATTAAAAATGGGATAGAGTTACTAAAGAACTAATTAATGTATTTTAAATTTCAGAAAATATTTCTCAATATTAGTAGCATGATAAATAATTCTCAAGGGAGTTTGTTTTCATTTAGCTCACATTGTCATTTCATTCAAAGTAAAATTACCTTAGTATTTGAATTTAAAATGTCAAATCAAGAAAGTGTACTAATTTTTTACAAGCAATCATTATTTCATAATAATTTGTCTGTTTTAAAAATGTATTCACTTCTCTTACAAAAATGCAGTGACTGTACATTCTGATGTCTAGACTTTTATTGAGCTTAAAAGCTTGGAAACCACATACATAAATGAACTGAAAATTATGCTTCATTAATATAATTAGTAGAAAAAAATTTTGAATTTTGCTTTCTTCATAGCAATATCTTACCCAGTATACAATATGGTAAGCTGGCATTTACTCTGGCAACTCTGTCTGTCAGAAACACCATTTTGTTTACAAACGAAAAGAATTGTTTTGTTTGCCTTATTGCTTTTTCTATAGCACATGCCATAGCCTTCAAATTGTGTGAGTATAAATTAGAAGGAAATAGAGCTCTCCAACTGTGTTGTTAAGATGATAAGGTCAATAGTAATGTCTCTTCTGCAAACCTTGATAGATATTTATCCAGGTCAAAGCTGAATTTTTATTCATTACAATATGTTAGTGAAAAGAAGGTCTTTATTGCTTTTTAAAAAATTTAGGCAAAGAAAAATAAATCCTACTCAGTGAACCTAATTCTCCTCACAGTTAGGTATAAAGCTGTAGTGAGACCTGCTGTCTTAAAAGCACAGTTTTCACGACTGTTATCTTCTATAAATCAAATTGCCTCAAAGTCCTAAAGAAGTTAATATAGCAATACATAATTTTAATTCAAGTGCTGAATTTAAATACTAAGTTTTAAGGTAACAAAAACTCCAGTTGCACTCTGAGGACATACTTTCTTCTTTACTCAATAGTTCCTACTTAGTCTGGTGCAAGGTCGGTCATCTTCCCTAGCTGCTTATAAATCTGTATTGAGAATCCCCTATCACCTTGCTAGGCTTTTTGCCTTTGGTCTATTCACTTGCCAGTCCTTTTACCTTCCTCTCAGTCCTTTCTGTTCATCTGAGAGTATATTTTGGGATAACATTGCCAGTCCACTGTGAAATGGTCTGAACAGACACAGTCATCCTCTTCAGCCTGATGTTACATGCATTCCTGCAAGAGCCAGGACTGGTTCTTTTCTGTTAGGGATGGAGGTGAAGTCTGCAGTCAGAATTATGACAGATGATGAGATACAGTAATAAAGTGGTTCCTTGCTGAGGAATGGAAAGGTCATTAAGTCATTGGTTTGTTTTCATTCTTGTTTGTATGTGAACAGAAGTAGATACTAAGGAATGATGCTTCCTGGATAAAAACAAAATAAATCACTGGAAAAGAAAAGAATAAAAAACATACTAAAAAGCAATTTTTAGGATGGGGATAATAAAGGTTATCACTGGAAGCTTGTCTTTGCCCACGCTGAGATTGGGCTAAGAGCTTGCTAACTTGAGCTCAGTAATTTGATCCTAGGGAGAAGTTCAGCCCAAAGGAGTATTTGGTACTAATTAGTTTAAGGATTTTGGCTAATATCTCCTTGTCCTTTAGTATGGATTTTCAAAGAAATGGTGATTTCATAGGGTCTTTGATGTTGGAACTCTAAATTAAAATGTTCTTTCTGAAGATGAGAGCCTAGATTAAGTTATTCTGGGACTTCAAGTGGACTCCCTCATTCCTTCTCTTCTCCCTTCTGCTGGAATCTATGGCCTACACTTTCCCACCATAATCACAGAAAGGCATTATCATCATTATTCCCTCATAAATACAAAGGTACCTACAGAATAACCTCGGGGATTTTTTAGAGCATCAGTCATTCATCCTAAATTTAAAAAGACCTGTTCAATGCTAAGACCTGTTTTTTTTATTAGCTTCCTCTTCAGTTGGCTTTTCTTCTGAAAATTATTAAGCTTTATCTCTGACCTAACTTTTTATTTTTTATTAAGGAAACCAGTCATGCCATTTTCATCATATAAGAGTTCATAAAAATGTTTACATTTGACTTTTCCCAGGAGATTTTCTTTCTATTCTACTCTTATTTAAATAGAACTAGTTTCATTTTTTTTCCTGCAGTCTCTTCTAAAAAATCCTTGATGGTTTTCTTTTGAAGAAAAAAGGTTATTTGCCAAAGTTATTTATATAATTGCCAGTTTAATTACAATCTAATGATTCATTACTGTGACATACTGTACTCTGCAAACTGACCTGTGATAGATGGTAGCAGGCACAGTGGAAACAGATTCACCTGTGTATGAAGCTGGGCAGGCTCAAACTGTTGTCAGCACACCTGCCCTGAAAAACCACACCAGCCCTCTAGTGATGATCAGAGCATGAAAAATTCTCTGACCAAGCCTATTTGAAGTATTTCAGTATTGTGATGTTTTTACACTCCCAGTTTTTACCATGGATGCATAGTGCGCTGACTCTCTGTACTGCCTATATGTTGGTAAACACATTCAGAGGCTGTCCTAGAAAGGCATCTCAGAGCATGAGATGAGACTGGCTACAGAGACCAGCTGATGCTTTTGGCATATTTTGTCTCACTCCACTATGGATGCTGTCACGTATCTGATGTCTGCTTACAAGGATCTCAGAAATCTATGTACCTTTCTGGAAGGACCTCCAGCAAGGAGGCTGTAATGCCAGACTACAGAGAACTGTATTGGTAGTATGCAGAGGAGCCACCTGAGGTTCTGTTCCTATTTCTGGTGCTGGTTAGAGAGTTCTGTGAGAAAAAAAGATGTAATGCCTTTGCACACTAAATTTCATGGCCATGAAGGTTTGCTGCTAATGACATATAGTCATGTATCTACAAAGTAACTGAGGTTATGAGAGACTTTTAGGGGTCCTCTCTTCTACCCCCATGCTCAAAGCAGATCCTGATAGAACAGGTTCCTCAGGGCTTTGTTGGATGAAGGTTTTCAAGTCAGGTGGTCCTCAAGACCTCCTTATAATGCACCAGATGTGGTTTTACAAGTACTGAATAAGGAGATAGATTTCTTGCTTTGACCTCCTGGGTCTTCTCTTGCTGACACCGCCAAGAATGTAGTTGGCCACTTTTGCTGCAGCACCATACTGCTGATTCACGTTCATGACTCAGAAGCACAGCTATACACTGAGAAATTGAAAGGCTGTGCATGTGCATGTCCATCCTTGATCAGAATCAGCCAAAATGGGTCAGCTTCCCACGGCTCCTTCATTAATTTGGTGTCAGGGAGTCCATGAACCATCCTGTGAGGGGCCACAGCCATCCCTCCTGATAGAGAGCTGTGTCTCCTAAGGTGGTGGTCTACTGGTCATATGGACACCATTTATTACTTTAAAAAGTTGGAGAATCTCCTGTGGGAGGAGTATAGGGATTCTTCTGAAACCATTCCATTATGGATGATATACATGAGGTCTGTGAGCAAATTTATGATCTTGACAATTGATTCTCCTAGCTCAAACTAATGATCAGGAGTGACTAAGCTTGAAAGGGTAATGACATCCTTCTGAGATCAGGAGCTTCAGAGAGGTATACCAAATACTTGGCAAATGCAATTATTCTTGTCCTAAAATTTACCGTCATCCTGAAAATCTGCTTTAAGCTGTTCTGGGCCTGGAGATGGATGTTTTTTCACTATCTAAAATTAATTTCATTTGTCCCAAGTTTCCAGACAGGAAAGAACAGATTGCACTCATGCAGCTATGGCCCAGTCTGTCCTGGTAGGAGGTTAGAATTTGCTTAAAAGGTTTTGTCCTTGTTCTTCACGTGGAAGAGTGGAAATGAATGACCACTCACTTGCAGGATGTCTGCAGAGCAGATTTAGATTGTCGTAATGCTCTGTGGGCTTTGGGAAGGAGAGAGCTGCTCCTGTATTTGGGACAGTTACAGCAGTGTTTGAAACAGAAATTGAGGGTCAATAAATGCAAAATAATGGTCTATAATTATCTATAACCACTAAGAAGACATTGTATTGAGGGGAAACCAATCTGGGACACAATCTGCAGACTGCAGCAACGTGGATGCAGCTCAAGTGTGCACCAAATACAGACTTAGTCTATGAATCACCTTTGCAAAGTATATCAGGTATACTTATATAACATTTCGTGTAGCTCTAGATTTTTAATTCAGCTTTTCATCTTCATTCATATAATGCAGCCTTGGAGTAGATATCTCAGGACCTTTTCCTTGCTTACTTTTTGAGCCCTCTCATTATACATTAGAGATTTCCTTTCCAAGCAGTCATGAACAGATTCACTCTGAGATGGGATAATGGTACTTATGTTTTCTACAATTAAGTGTTATAAGCTCTATGATAACTTATATACTTACCTCTATTACAGCAGTAGGAAAGCCTATATCGTAGTAATAAAGCTAGTATAAAGCAGTAAAGCTAATATTGCAGTATTAGAAATGAAATTAATTAATTTAAAAGTAAAATAATCAGTGTATTTTCTAAAATAAATCAGAAACAGTGTATAAAGTAAAATAAAACAATAAATTAGCAAGCTAGGATAGCTGTAATAGTGTAGTATTAAAGATATATACTATAGTAGTAAAGGATATAGAAAATTTTACAGTGAGGCTACTCTAGTAGTAGTAAAGCTAGTATAGCAATTAAGAGACTCTTCTCTTGGCATGGAGAGTGAGTTTAAAGTTTGTTTTGGAACTGGGGCTTGTACTGTCTGGAAAAAGATGAAAAAGGCTCTTTCTGATATTATTCTTTTTAACTTCAAGGGGTTGCTGGAATACCCTGAAGCAACCTGAAAATATGCAAAATTCTTTCACTTTCACAGTAAGAGTTACATTTTTAATACAGTTTCAGTAACAATTCCTCCTATAATAATTTTCCTGCAGAAAATTATGAATGTTTATTCTTCTAATTAAAAAATATATCTAATGCATGTTTTCATGATAGAAAGTATACCAGAGTAATCTTTGCCTTCAGGTCATAACACTTGAGCCAGAAGTGGAGAGTTGACTGAACTGAAATTCTCCTAATAAGCCACAGAAAAGTGACTAATACAATGATAATCTCTGCAGCTGTTGCTGGAACCATCAGCACTATCTGAGACTGAATATTATTACTATTCATCATCAATATCCTCTGCCTCAGGATGTCATTTCTAAGGTGATTTTCTCATCACTATATTTTTTTTCATTTTTGGTTTCTTATCTTGTCTTCTTTATCCTTGCCATGTATTTATAGCTTCCACACAGGAACTGTAATTAAACCTTTTCTTTGCTCTATGCCTTCAGCCTCTAATGCATTGTATAATGTTATAGTCCTAAAGTAGAAGAGTAAGAATCCACTAATGTAAACTTTTGGGAAAGTTTCCAAAAGTACATTCTGATTTGAATCATGTAATAAATTGCACTGACATACAGTTAAGCTTATAATGGTGTACTAAGATCTTTCCACAGATATAACAGAAATATGGGACTTTTGTGCCTTAGAATTTCTAAAATGGAGCTCTTAGTGAAAGAACACAGGTAATCTGAAGTCTGAGAATGCCTATGATCAAAACTGAACATCCATTTTCTATTGGTATCTAAATGTAGGTTTTATGGCTTAAATAAAGGTCATTCTGATATTTTCTGGCCTTTATTCTTCCTAGTGTGAGAGAGATGTTTGGGTATGGTAGTACAGAGGTTCTGTTTGCCTTTTTTATATTATTTTCCTTTCCATGTCTTGTTTGTGTTTAGCTGTATCATTTTAGTCCAAGTTCTCTAAAGTTCTTCCCCTATTTTTCCTTCTCCTGTTTGTAATATTTAAATTCCATTCGAACTCGACTTTCAATACATATCTGACTTGCTATGTACAGATTGAATTATTTAGCCTAAATTTTCCATTATGAAACTCCTCAAAAATCTATTGCTCATAAGATGACTGACAGTTTTGGGACATGTTCTCATTGTTTTCCATTTGGACATTTTACTGGTCTCAAGGCAGATTTAATAGAACCCACATTTCTCCAATTAGAACTAATTTAGGAGTGTAAAGCTAGTTTGATCTTTGACTATCCTATCTTCTCCAATTCAAACCTCTCAGTTAAATGCCCTAATTTTCTTCTGATTCTTTATATATTCACTTGATGTCATTGACTCCAAGAATGCTGGCCCTTCACTTGGAACATCCTATTCTAGCAGCCTTCTTTAATGTCAGCCTGGCTACTCAGAAGCTGCTGAATATATTGAGTGTATGGCTACTCAGGAGCTGCTGAATCTCAGGTTTCTCTACAAATTGCCTCTATATTTTATCCCTTGACAGATACCTGTTAATGATTATTCAGCTTTAACCCAATCCTTATAGCAAAAATAGAACACCATTTTTAAGTCTTTATTATTATAATTTGCTTTAAATAAAACTTACTGCTTTTTAAAAAAAGAAGCTCAGATGTAGATGGGCACAAAACCACTGCTTGTAAAAAAAAAAGCTATATATTTCTGAAAGTGGTTTCACTTGTTTTCACATCTCAAGGATTCAGATTGGCTCTTACCTTGGCAGTACCAGCTGGCTGCTAAAACTAAGGCAGATTTGAAACCTGCCAAAAACCAGAGATGTGTGCTCTGAGAAAGGTCATTGTGCAGTGGGAAACAGAGCCATGGTTTTCCACAGTGTCAAATCTACCTAAGAACAGAGATCCAAGGTGCTTTTATTGATGCTCTGTCTCTACTTAGTTGAAAAAAGCCAATCTGTAGATGACAGATTCCCAGCGGAACTGTGCTGGAAATCCAAGATAGTAGGGGTGTGGAGGAAGACACTGAAGACTCTGTAAATTCAGATTACCATATTGTAGCTGCATCTGCACTAGGATGCCCTAACACAGTTTTTATTGAGGTTCTGTTTGTACGGTGTAGGTAGGGCTCCACGTCATAAACAGTTCTCCTGCTTCTGGGCTTGAGAAAGTGAGCCTAAACCCATCCATTAGCCAGGGTCTTGACTGAGAGATCACATTCACATCAGGCCTATGACCTCTTCAGACTGTGTCTGCCGTGGCAGATGTAACAGGAATACCAATCAGGAAAGATTTTTAAAAGTTTTAAAAACTGATTTGTGTGAAACCTGTCCCAGCACTCTCAGTAGCTCCCACATGGAGTAGAACCACATAGCACCCTGCTTATAAAACAAACTCTCAGATGCTTCCTGTTATTAAAATGCTAGTGATGTTATAGCCCTAGAACACATTTAGCATAATTGTTTTGCATTGGCATCCATAATTTCTGATGTCAGTTCTGCATATCCTTGTTTTTGATTCCACCACGATTTCAGTCTTCTACCATTTTTGTTCTTTCAATGATTCATTCAAGCTTGCAGTTTGAAAGTCCATCTGCTTATTTTAAAAGCAGATCTTTCTCTTTCCAATCAGGAAAAGAAACAGCAGAATCAACATAACGTAGCTGGAACTCAGGTAATTGCACATGTATTTACAGAATGCAGATGTGTTCCTTTTCACAGTCAAAATTTGTAAGCCAGTTTAATAATGACTGCCCCCAAAACATGCATGCAATCATTGCAGGAAACAAGCTGTTTTTTGAACAAATTGTGTGGAATGCTGCAACATGACATGAGTCATGCAGATTAAACTTTATTCCACCTTAACAATTACCACATTTTATTAATTGGTAATATTTCAAATGCACAGTTTTACAGGACCAGTAGACATTGGTATTGTAATTTGCCCATAGTAAAACAACAAATAGAAACAAATATTCTGAAATTCTGCTTCAGAAAACTCGTTTTCTTTTGGCATTGAGCACGCTTCTCAGCTCTACTCTGAGCATTGGGATTTTGTGAACATTTCAGATTTGTTTTTTCACTTGTTTTACATTTGCAGCTAGCTTAAAAACATTATGCAGTAAAGCTTGAATAAACCAGCACCCAAGTGTCAAATAACACAGACAAAGTGCAATCCCCAAATTCATGTAATTTTCTAAATTTAATTTTCAAGCCACTCTTTTAGGATTTGGATTTCATTTTAAATAGTTGCAGTACTAAAGATTCTCAAATTCTCATCAATCTAGTCACAATACCAATACACAGGAATTGATATGAGTTGAACTTATAACAACTCATTATCAGAAAGGAAGGATGAACAAAAAGTCATTTGGCATGAATGAGCCATGTATTTTGGCATATGCTGAACTAGCAGTATTGCTTGATTACAGAGATTAATTTTTAAATTCAGTTGAATGCCAGAATGCCTATTTTTATGTTTCTCTCAAGAAAAAATCTGTAAGATTTTCTTCTATACCTTTCCTGTTATATCTCAGTAAATGTGGCTGCTTTCTGGTGGTTTAGAGTTCCCGTGCTTTTCCTGGTTTGAGGTTTTCTTCTCCAGTTGAGTAACCTGTTTTTGAGTCCCTAATTGTTTGGACTCGCATAACATACCTTTGGTCTAGAATTCAGGCATTTCTAAGGAGTCTGCTCAGAGCCTGTAAAACACAGTTGACAGGACTATAGGTATTTTCATATCCTTGGGTTTGCATACATCTGTAATGGTTCTTAAACATTTGCTTAATCTTTGCAATTTCCATCGTTTCACTTTGCCACAAGTTACCTATGAGCTGAGCTGGAAAACAGGCAGGATTACATATTTATATGGTTTTTTATCTGAATAATGTGGGAGAGATGAAAAAAGCTCTTACTATTTTCCAAGTATTGTCCTTCTTCACTGTAACCAAATTATATTATCTCATTAACAAATTTAACCTCTTTCACTTTGAGATTACTAGAATGCAAAATACTTCCCTCGATGTAGATGATTTGCTCAAAAGATTAAATTGGTCTTTCTGAGGAAAGCAAATGCATCAGCACATCTATACTCAAAGGATCAAAGCAGGAGGTATGTCTCCTTAATGAATGATTTTGAAACTTCTAGACAAAAAAAATCTCAGTGTAATTAAAAGGAATGCTGGAAGTATAGAAAACAAAAGGGCGCTTACAGCAATATACATCAGAAAGTGTAAGAATAAGAAGATGAGGAAAAAGCTAGAAGAGAAAGCTTTGCTGGCTACAACAGACATCAAGGGTCTTGAGCCTAAACTGGGCTCTGATGGATTTCTGGCAGTAAATGCAGTTTTCCAGACTGAACCTGACTTTGATAAATCAGTGAGTTAATAATCAGCTCCTTCTCTGATCAGGTGTTCACTGGTGAGCAGAAAGTCTATTGGCCTTGTAAGCAGGACAGGTATTCAACCAGGAATGTTCTAGAGATATTTTTAAAAGGGAAGTTTTTGTTTCCTTTCCAAATAGGACTTTATTTTGGCTTATCTACCTTTATCTCTAATCCCTCTTTTAAAATTCTCCTCTTTTACCCTTCCCATTTTCCTTCTTTGAAATAATTTTTTGTTAGTGTAGCTCCCCAAAATATTCTTGATTCATTGATGTTGGCAGAAAATGCTGATCTGTTTTAATCAAATTCTATAGGAATGTATTTGTTTCACTGAAACTACAGCTGAAAGCAATTATGGGCTCCAATTCTGAATCCCTGTAACAAAATTAAAATTTAAAAAAATCCCAGGAGCTTTTCTAGCCACTAGGTTTTAAGTTAGTGGCACTCTCTTGGGAATTGAGGCTGCAAGTTCAAGTCCCTGTTGCATCCAATTTGGAACTGGAATTGGAACAGAAAATTGGATCTAGGTCATCTTCATTTCAGGCAAGTATCCTGCTCAGCAAGCCAAGAAGTCAGCATCCCTTATCCAACAAATGTGTTTCCTTCAATGAAGTCTTGAATAGGAGGAATTTAGCTTCTTCCATGCTATGCAGAGGAGACAGTGATACCCAGCCCACCATGGTCCCCTTCCCGTCCTGAGCCATGTGGCAGTTCCACACTCAGTTTCAATAGACCCATTCCTTTCTAGTAAGTGACTATCAAAAGCCTTGCTAAAAAGAACTTTAACACTCCAGCTGGCACTCCTGTGAAGTCCTGGGCTGCACTCTCTCTGGCACTGCAGAGATATTCTGTCTTGTCCAGAGATAAAGGCGGGAAACGTGGAGACGTAACTGAGGTTCTCCATTCCCCCTTGATGCCTAGCCTAGTAACAGCCCAGCCCTCCATTCCCTGGTCCAAGGCTGGAAAATAAGAGGAGAGATTTGTGCCCAGATAATAGGAGCAGCAGAACTTGCCTGAAGCAGTTTTTCTTTTCTTAAGGGAAAAGGCTGGTAAATGGAAATTTAGAAGTTCGACATCTATTTGAAGTATTGAACTCTTGTGTTTACTTCATTCTCTCCCTGGATTTATAAGTATGAGCTATTTTCATCCAAACTAGAAGAAAAAGCAAGGCAAACTGGCAAATGAAGCAACCAGTGTCTTCCTTACTCATATCGGCCCATTTATATTTTAAGTTTCCGTTTTCTCCCAAAAGACATATTAAACTCAGCTTTTAAGGGCTTTAGAGTACAATCAAACCAGCTCAGCACAGCAGGAATTCACGTATTTTTTTCCATATTATTACAAAGTCTACTTTCAAGTGTCTTTGTACACCATTGCATTTTGGGAATTCTGGAGATTATAAATAAAAGCATCTTCTTTTCTTGAAAGAACCTCCAGGCAAGTTCTTTCAAAAGAAGCTTCTCTTCACAACATTAGAGAATTCAGTGTAAAGTTCACTGTTAAAGGAAAAATATTCCTCCCATTTATCAAAAGATTATTTTAGACATATTAGTTTAAGACATACCTTTAAAAGGTTGCGTGTTTAGAAATCACAACAAAACCCTTTGTTTTCTCGATCTGTGTGTTTGCTTTGCCACTTTCAGGCTGTACTTTCATAGTTTTGTTCCTTGTTTTCTGATTGCATGTATTTTCTAAATGCACACAGATCAACGTGGAAACACCATTTGTGCATGACCTTATCTCAAAGTGCCAGATGGATATAGACAGGTAGCAAGACAGAAAGCTATGTAAAAAGTAAAGATTTTCATTTGCACTTCCTGACAAGTCTGAGAGACGGGAAAGTATTTGCTTAGTCCTTCAGTGAAAGTTAGATTCATATTCTGAAGCAAGTCCAATGGGAAATTCCTATTAGGTCTGCCAGTGTTGTCTGTTGCATGAAATGACAGATTTGTATTTGACTAAGACCATAAGTATTTCGAAGAAAATAATGGTGATTCGAGAAATTTAACTGAAAGTTCTTGGGTAACTCTGAGGTGTTAAACAATAACTTGTAGAGGGTTGGTTGTATAGGACTCAGAGATTTCTAAAAAAGAAAAAGGTTCACCCACATGTCAAAGTTAATGACATATTCAAAATGTCAACTAAATGATTATACAAGCCACTTTTCTCTAAAGTTTTTTGATTTATGCCAGATGAGTATCACGTTCCCCCATTGGAATGAAGACCAGGACAGAAAATGGGAATTGATCATAATTGGTGCTGAAATGGAAAGATAACGACCAATGACCTTCCTCATTGATGTGAACAATAATGTTTACTGTGGATAAAATATATACTTTCTGGAATGTGGCTCACAATCAGAAAATCAATAAGGAGAAGGTTCAGATTCTGCTGCCTATGTACTAAATGTTTGCTTACTGAAATGAGAGCTCAATAGGCAGATCTGTGAGCTGCGGAGTTTTACAGCTTTGCACTTTGAAATTGGTGAAAAAGTTGGAATTGAGACTTGCTCCTCACACTCACTGTGTAATTTCACAAATAAACAAGAGAAAATGAGGGGTATTTTTGAAAAAGAAGAGAATAGTAATTTATCAAAAGAATGTTTCTTTCTCTAAAGAAATGTTGACTCTCAATTATTTTCAGATATGATTTCAGCAGGAAATTAAACACACTTCAGGTAGTAAAAAAAAAGTGTAACCATGGCTCTTTGTATACAGATGTTTACAAAGAACCCTTTATTAAAGAATTTGACCCACAGGATGAAAATGTAAGATAGGTTTTAAAAAACAGCCATGTCTTAATTCAATGAATATTTATCTTATGCCATATAAAAGCATGTGCGTGTTGAAGCTCTTGCCAAATGCCATTAAATTAAATTAAAAATACATACACTGTTATTTTTCAGAATCAGTGGCTTCACAGAGTATTACAACAGGAACTCAAAGAACCCATTGAGTTCTGGTTTAATTTTATAATATTCTAGTTAATAATGTCTATTAAAACATCCATTAAAAAAGCATCATGCTAATTTAACTGGGAATATATAATAGATGCTGTTTAATGCTCCCATTAAATTAATGCTCAGACTTAGTGTCTTCAATAGATGTTGTTATTAATGATATCTTAAATAGATGCTCTTATTAAAAAGAGTAATGCAACATTAATTAAAAGCAAGCTAGGACTTCACTGTCAAGACAAAAACCCCATACCCAATAGACACCAAAATATTAGCAGTAGCAAAATATTTTTTTCTTTTGTTCACTGTCCTCTACATTCTACCATTATTTTCCCTCAAGTGTAATGACTTCAACTGCACATTGTAATCACATGATATGTCAAATGGATATAAAATATATGCTTCCACGGTGATGGAATGCTTCTTAGTTTCTATCTTTTTCTTTCTGTTTTTTAAATTAGTAAATGCAAAGTTTAAATGAACCAGAAAATATGGATGTCCAAATACTAATTTCTGTATTTATAGTCTGTATTAAACTATAGATGCATATTGTTTTGTATATGTATATATATTTCTGTGTACTTGATGGCATAAGTTTATTATTTTGAAAGCTTTTTTTTAAAAAAATTCAGTCTAATTCATAAAGCTCAAGTCTGTAAATCTACTGAAAGGCAAGAAATGGACATGTTTGACTGCTGAGAGAGAGAAACATACAAGGAGGTCTCATCACACATGCCATGATGGAGCTGCAGCTAGTACAAGACAATATGGAAGCCAAAAGCCATAGTTTGCTGCAAATACCAAATAATAATAAACCTTAGGGGGTTATATCCATGCTACTATGGTTTTCTCCACCTTGAAATGCAAGCTAAAGCACACCCATCACCAAGGTCAGAATAACATAACTTTGTTTTTAAGCTTGAAAGTCATCGCTTTTCTCTGTCATCAAAGACTGGAAAAACACTGAGCAGAAACGAATACACAAGAAAGAAAATATCATGAAGATAATGCTCATAGTCACATCTCCGATAGGGAACAAGATTCACATCACTTTGTAGACTCGTATTTCCTGACATTTGTCCTAGCAGATTATGATCACAGAAATAAAGCCATGGCTGGGAAACACCACAGGAAGGATTAAATTAAATGATTATGTAAACTTCCAAAGGAAGACTACTTCTACTTGCATCCTGACTGCTAGAAACCTTTTAGAGTTTATTTAGAGACTGACTCTTTTTCAGTGTAGCAGGGTCTTGTTTAGGGATCCCCTGACAATTTTAGCTTTTTTTGTTGGGCATGCATTGCCCTGCAGTTGCCATCTCCTTGAACAGAACTGGCTGTCAAACCAGCAGCTGCTGCCTGTAGCCCGTTCACCAGTGCCAGCCAGCAGGAGACCATGACTGAACTGCAAAGAAGGATAATATCACATACAAAATCCACTAAAGTCATATTAGGTTGGGACATGATTAAAAATCTCAGATACAGTGCTAATGGGAACCTCTGTACCAAATCCTTGTATTTCTAATGAAGAATTATTTCAAGAAAGTAGGAGAGCTTTGCGTTTAAAAGTGAAAAATAAAAATGACTACCCTCTTTTAACCCCAGTTGCTTAATGTATTACAGGCTGGGAATTCAATCAGCAAAAGCTAAGTGAATTGAACACTGAAAAGATTTTTAAAACAGATTGGACAGGTTTATAGCCTATGTAAAACAAAAATAATCAAATCATATTCATGTGCTAAACTGATTACCTTCAGCTCCAGTACTGCACAGCAGGCCTGGTCATGTGGGAATAGGAGGAGAACTGCAAACAGGCTGACACTGACTGGGATTTTTGCCTGATAGAAAAACAGGGAGAAATCAGGGTTGACTCTTACAGTAATAGACCTTCCTTCAAGAAAAGGATTATCTGATGTTTGATAAAGATGCTTTTTTAAAATTTCAATTTTCATTTTCCTTTTGCTTTTAGAATTAATTACAACCCAGTTGAAAAAATGGAAATAATATATAGGGTACTATTTATCAGCCATTAACCACTTGTCAGCCATTAACCACAAATCTTTCTAAGAACTCTTTTTTTTTTAAACTTATGTGGTCTCCCTTCTCTTCACTCTCAGCAGGGGAGATACCTTTATAACTTGTCCCTCTCTTATACAACCCAAGTTACTCAAATCCTTGTGCTTGTGGGATCAACTGCTCAGAGAGCACAAAGGGAATACTAAATATTAATTGGATTGGTTCAGACATTGCATCTGTTTTGAACATCTACACGAATGAAAGTAATGAAGAATCAGATTCAGTAACCTTTTACATTCAGTTTAAAGAGACCTTTTTTCAGTAGAAAGAAAACCAAACTCATATTATTACTGATTAATTCATAACTTACTTGTGCTGCCTGCATTATAAAGGGAGGAGTAGGTAGATGCTGCTGTATTGAGAACTAGCAAGTAACTGCAGAGTTAAAAGGTATATTAAATTAGTCTAATCAAGATTTTCTGAGATGACTGGGTGAGGAGCACATTTTATATTTAATTAAATTACTAATTTTATATCTAATTTAAACAGAGTGTTTGCTTACCCTTTGTTTACCACATTTATTCATAAATTTAGAAACAAAGCAATAGGTGCTGAAAGTACATGAACTAAGGTTAATAGAAATTTTGTAGATTTGTGATATTCTCATAAAAATTTGCAAACACAAAGTATAAAGTTTCTGTATTTTGAACCATGTGTAGCCAACAGCATGCCTTTATCAAATAAAGGATTTCAATACAATTTTTGGAAATATTTTATCCAGCCATGTCATAAATAATAACAGCAATTATTTGATTTTATTTAAAATTTTGTCTCTTACAAAGAGAGGAAAAATTCCAATTTGGGTGTTGAAAAGCTGAAATAGTTATAAAGCTCTAAAACCAGTAATTTTCAGCTTTGAAGCCAGTACAGATAGTAAAAAAGGCAACACCTTATGCATTCTCTTTCTGACAACAAAATGCCTAATCTGTGGTACATTATTAGAACTAAAAAGCTCCAACAAATGACCAAGAGAACAGAGGAGTTCCTAAATCTGATGGCTGAGTCATTCCTCTTATTTCATGGTTCTTCTCAGCATTAAAGCACACTGCTGATCAATCTGCAAGACAGGGATTTGCAATGCCAAATCTTTCAGGACAAAGTTGATTGCTTATTAAAGATTCCCTAATTTTGGTGGTCAAGCTGTTCATGAATCAAGAGTTGGAGCTTTGAGTGTTGGCACTGCAGAGCAGCACGACTGTTACAGAAAAGCTGACCATGGGAAATAATCTTGGGTTGTATGATAAAGACATGATTCATCTTGTACTCACAGATGAAAAATATTGCATTGAAAGATAAAGAAAATTTTATTTCAAAATGTATTCCTTCTCCAGAGGAGAAACTTGGATAAACTTTGATAAACTGAAGATATTTCTCAGTATTGAAAGTCACATTGAGGACACCAGGACTCACGTGTGAAGGAAGATTTAAATTCCCTCCAGTCAATGGATATAAAACTGTCTAGGATTTATATTACAAAAAACACAGGGGTTAAAAAACCTGCAGGCTACAGTTCTGCTGGCTGGCTGAGTACTTCATGAAGGACACTTTGGAACAAGGAGAAATCCTATTCAGAAAGGAATAAGGCCTGATTAGCAAAGAAACACTTAAGAGGTCAAAAAGGGCAGGGAAAAGAAAGGATTTGAGAAATATATCTAAATAATAAAAGGTTCTCCATCAATACAAGTAAAAAGAGAACAGAAATACCCAGGGTTCCATACAGTAGGAGGAAAATATGAGCTTTGGCATCGTGCCTTTATTAGGACAAAGAATCTTTTGCTTTTAAAAACTGAACTCTGGTATGAATGGACAGGGCAAAGCTAGAGGGTAATGCAAAGAAAATGGATGTAGATACTTTCCACCAATTCTGATAGAAATGCCATTATGAGCTTAAAAAGTCACTACTGTGTGACTGTGTTTTTAACAAATCTTTTCAGTAAGAATTATTACTATATGGTTGGAGAATAGAAAAAGTAGCAGTTATATTTTCAATGGAGAATAAATGTGATACAGACAAGTGCAAACTTGCTCTTTTGTCTGTATGTAAGATAACAAATGGTAAAGCAGAGCTTATTAGAGACATTAGGGGTTAGAGAATATTTGTTAAATATCACAGGAAATTACCAAAATTGCCTGGTAATATATGTTCTCAACAAATCAACACAGGAGGTCTTACCTACTTTAGGAGGTGAAGCACCAAATAACTGAGTCAAATTGTGGTTGAGGTTCAGTAGCTCAGCCATCAAAAGCTAGACTACAAGTGAATAGAAAGGCTTGTCCAAGGCAGAAAGACATGGGTAGTAATGAAGAACAGCATTAGAGTGCAGATGTTCTTTACCAATATGTCCATACAGACATTTCTCGGAAGATTTCAATAATGAATGGCACCAGCAATATGTTAAAACTTTCTGCTGGTAAAAAAGCCAAACTGCTGTGGAATAGATGGGGAAGGATCTAGAACAGCCTTGCCATGCTCTATGCACCCTTCAGGACTGCACAAACTGGTTGCTAGAATGACAGTGTTTGGATCACTTGACAAAGAGATCTCTTTCAGATATCCTTGCATTCACCAGAATGCTTCAGAAGCCCATCTTCAACCTTTTAATTTGCATTTCAAAAACCACATGCTAAACTGGCACGGATAGTGCTTCTGTTTGATGCATAAGTAGTTTACATGTTCTTTGAACAGTCTGCCCACAGTATCCAGATGCTCTGAAGTCAGAAGGATAGTGCTTGTGAATCTGACTGGATGTACTTGCCAGCTTTACAGTGCCAAGAAAGCCCATAACATATGCATGGGAACCCAACAGTCATATCTGATCAGCCTGAACAAGAAAAAGCTTGGTAAGGTGTTTTGGCAAAGGCAGTAAGGGCATTCACTGGTGGAGCCTCTGCCAACAGTATTTAATCTTTACCATTTACTATGGAATTCTTAGGTTAGATTTAAATGTACTCCCAGTTTTTACTTACCCATTGCCAAACTTTACCTGCTGTAGCTATTTTACTGATCAAACCCTTCTCTTTAGGTCCCCTAGATGCTCACCATGTCAGCTGGAGAAGACCACTTATATTAGCACACCTGTGAGATCTCTTTTTGATAGCTTCAGACCACCTTCACAGAGAGGTTCAGCTGTTTCAGGTGACTGATGAGCTTAGCTGCTCATGAAGAAAGTAATGTCTTATTTCATTAGGATCTTCTAGCTGATGCTCATGTCTTAGGAGCAGCACAAAGAGCTCAGGGAGTTCATATGCACGTCACAATATATGAACTAGCACACACAAGTGAAATTGGATGTTCTGCAAACAAAAATGTTTGTGTAGGTAGGCCCTTGCTTCTTTGTCTCTCCAGGTTGAGAATTACGTTATAACTGAACTCAGGTTTGAGTAGAATTATATATAAAAACATTTTCTCTAAGCATATTTTTAAGATGAGTTGCTTGCACAATAATTCTGTTCTGCTGGAGGCATAGTCTGTGGGTATGTATGACCACTCTCTTGTGTCAGTTCTTCGGTGAAAACATAGCTTAAAAATCTGTCTTTGCTGCAGTTAGTTCCAGTGACAGGAGTTCATTTGTTAAGAACTAAGTGGATTCTTGCCCTGCTTATGGGCAGTGCATTTAAAAGACGTGCTCCATCCCTGTCCTACGTTATGTGTTTACAGCAGTGCATTCAGAAGCCTGAGTGGAAAGGCTGCCTTGCTGTTGCCTGTGGCACAGATTCTTGCTGTAGCTTTTAAACTACATCACTGTTTGACTTTCACTCCTTGATTATATATTCATACATAGAAATAAGTGTGGAATAAGTGACTGCTTTATAAATGTGCTCTCTCAGAATGTAGAGCTGCTGTCTGCAGAGAACATTTATTCATGGAGGGCCTGCAAGGCCGCTGTGTGAGCAGCAATGTAATCTGGCTCTGACTGCGTGGAACTGAGGGCAGCCATGGCACCAAGGCTTACAGTTGCTGACCTTGGGGATGCTGTGTTTACAGCAAGTCCCAGAAAGGCACCAGAACCAAGAACAGGTGGCCTTGAGTTGTGCGAACAGCCTACGGGGTTTTAAACAGTTCTGATTTATTCAGTGTGGCAGTCCCTGTATAATAAGGTTGGACTTGGAGATTGCAAAATAGGAAGTTTCCACGTGTTTTTTAGTGAATATGATAAGGAATATGGGATATAGCTTTTCATGTAAGAGATTGACATTCACTCCATCATCACTTTTGAGATTCTGAACAACACTGCTTGTGGACACATCTTGTGTTCCCTGCTGTTGCCTGATCTCTCAGCCAACAGTGCTCAGGCAGCGCTTCCCATCTCTTGAACACCAGTCAGTCCTTCTTTATAGTTTGCTACTTTACCATAGTGATCATGTTCCTAATAACCTCAGACTAAGAAGATAAATGTTACTGAAAATTTTTGTTGAATTTTCTTATTTTTTTTCTGTTATACATACCTTCTTTTTGTTTCCCCCCATGAATTTTGTCAGATTTAGATCCTGATCCTTCAAACAGGCAAATTATTTCAGTGGATCTGTAATAACAGATAATAAAACAGGGGCACCAGTGCCCCCACAAAAATCAAAATTCTTACCTGTTCATCTCTCTTGAGCAAGAATCTTTCAAACTTAGATTTGTCAGACTACCACAGACATATATCACACATCTCACTACAACTCACTACACTCTTTTTTCTGGTCCTAAACAAGTTTGTTCTTGTTTCAAAATGCCCATTGCAGTCAAATATTTAGCAACTACAGCTTATATTTTGTTTAATATCTTTACAAACTCAATTTTATTGTCAGTGTAATGTGACAAAAGTCATGGCTGTATATAAATAGCCTAACTCATTCCATCTTTTACAACTAAAATATTCGGAGTTGGGCATTAAAAATAGAAAATGTGTATATACAAAACTTTGACAACTCTGCAAAAGAATGTCTGTATGAAACTGTTTTCTGCTAGATGTTTCTTTCAGGGAAAGTCACCTGCACTGACCTGGGGATGAGGATGTGACACCACCATACTGTGCAGACACTTGCAACCTCTGCTCTAAAAGGGCTTTCCCAGAGCCTCTAAGTGCAGTTTTCAATCCAGTCATGAAGATGCTTGAGCATTGCTGTGAGCAGTATAGAAATTTTTGACCAAAAAAAAAAAAATCTTCAATTCTTCACATTTGGTGTAGATTAATTTCTATTTACATGTACCTTCATAGCAAAATTGAGTCAGAACTTCCTTTGAGGTCCTGAGGCCTTCCTAGATGAGCATTTTTATGGCCTCTCAGAATTCTCTCTCTGTTTCCCTGCTGGTTTGTGGGTCTTTCTGACCCAGAGTAGAAGTTCCTATAACACCCACCTTCCCTTAGGATAATGCTGCTATTCCCCAGATTTATGGCTGCAAGCTGTATCCTGCACAGGCCTTTTGTCAGCCATCTAGTCGATGGGCCTTGGAGACATAGGAAAGAGCCTTTTTTACTTTTTTGATGAGCAGCTGAATTTGTACCTCACCTGAAACTCTCAGCTGAAACTCTCACTGTGCAGATAGCCAGAAAAACATTAAAAAGATGTCTCACTGGTGTGTAAAGTGATCTCTTTCCAGGCAAATTATCAGACACCCTGGGGAGCTATTATAATGATTACTAGCTAATGCATTTACATATAGCAATGGTCAGTAAGGCAACACAATGATTTTACAAAGTGAGGGAAGATAACATTTCATCACCTCTGTTTTCTATGAAACTGCAAATATACAGTGAACTTTTGCAGACTTCTGTCATTTGTTGACATTATTTTGTCTTACAGAAGGCAGACACTGAAATGGGCAGAAATCCAGTGATTTTCCAGATGGTATTTACTTTTCTTTTTACATAAAGTCTCTGTTACATGGCCTCTTTTATCCTATCAATTTCTATTCACTAACCACACTCTGTCACCGACTTTTAGAATCACATCACTAGCAGCACCATTATTGTCCTTATTCAGCAAAACACATATGTTCCAAAATTTCCAATGGCCCTGCAGCAAGAATAGTTACAGAATGATCTGGGAAAAAAAATCTTATTTTTCTTGATATTCTGTCTAACAGTACTTTAGATTTACTGAGGTTACAACAATAATATGGAAAATGTCTTTTGGCTTTTATAGTATTTTTTATCTTGGAGATCTCTGTGCCAGATAAAGAGATGGAATCACATTTGTATTTGATCCAAGAAAGGTAGATGAAAGCAGGCAGAAAAAAAAGTTATGTTAAAAGCAATCAGGTGCTCTAGAAAGATGACTTTTTATTTTGAAAAGCTATGCATATATCCAGTCAAAAGATGGGGATAGAATGAGAATTTGAGCTGCACCATTTGCTCCAGCAGCATTCTCTCCACCTACCCTCTTCAACTGTCGTTCTTTTCAATTTAACTTGACTGGTGGGAGAGCAGGCACTAAAGGGCAGTGCTGAAAGTTGGACAGAGTATTTTTGTTCCCTGGAAAATCAGTATCACTCTTCTACAAATCAGGATGCTGTAGCTGTCTGGGCTCATTCTGCACACCGAAATAAAGTGCAGTGCAAATTTTCTTCCTCCATTTGCTTATTTTAAGCTCCAGCTAATTGCAACTGTTTCATAGTCTTCCTAAAATCACCCTGTGGGAACATTACAATAACAGTCTTTTTCTCAGCATTGTAACTACAAGGTATTTTTAAGGTGAACCTGGAAATGCCCATATGCATACAAGCATATATTTCTCTGTGTGTGCATATGTGTAGTGCATACCTACCTACACAAGCTGACAGACACCTTGTGGAAAGAGGAGAGAAATAAAGGGCACTTTCCTGACCTTGGGGTCAGGAACTTAAGTCTTACAAAAATAAACATCTTTGGGATGAATACAAAGGTTCCTGCATGAGGCAGCTTTTTTTCCAGTGCATTTTACCTTGTGGAAGAAAAATGTTGGCTTGTTTACAATACTCCCAGATGTCAATTAACTCCTTTCACAACTGCTTTGTGCAGTAAATTTCTCAAAGCTACTGGTTATCTGTTATGGACTTATACAGTGCCTAGCATAATGCATCACTGGTGCCCAACTATTGCTGTAAGTGAACAGCAAATAAGCTAAGGAACTGAGTAGATGTTAACTGCTTTAAAGTAAATTAGGTAGTATTTATAATGGACAGAGTGTTTTTTAAGTCATGTGGGTAAGGGGCTTCTTTCTTCTCCTTTTTCTTCCCTTCAAATTTTCTCAACTCAGAGATGCATGAACTACTTATTGAATTACAACCTGCTGTTCATGAATCACTCAGATACTGGCCTGATTAAATAATAAGAAGACCATTTCTATAGAAATTGACTCATTTTTATGTTACTTAAATTTTTTCTATATGGCAGTTACAGAAAAGAAACCCTCAAAAATACCTTTATTTTGGGATAGAGGTTTGAGGCTGGGAGGGAAATAGCCCTCCTGCACTGTGCTAATATTATTTCAGTGTAGGAGATCTCTTGTACAGAATTGGGATGCTAATTTGTAATTTTTCTTGCCCAGGATAAATGTTTGTTTAACTGACTGCTGATTATAAGGGTCCTGCCTCTATTAACACCTAAAATCCTGCATTTTACTGTGTTTAGTTTTTGGATGTATCTTAAACCAACCACTTGAAAAAGACTGAAAAAATAATGAAACTGAAATAAAATATTTGGATGTTCCTAAACTAAATTGTTTCATTTCCAGTCCTTGTGCAGGCATAAGGAATTTATTTTGAGCTGCTGCAGCTCTGAACTGCATTACCAAGGAGAGGATACTACAACTAACCACTGGCATATGGTAGTGCTATTTTGCTTTTAGAGTAGATTTCCTGGCAGGAACGTGTATTTCTCAGAGTTAAGAGGTATTGTCATGTACTAAACAGGTTTGGTAGAAGAGTGACCACAGTCATGTCAAACCTGAGTGATTGTTTTAGTAGTCACAGATAAATTGCATGAGAGGAATGAAGAAGTATTTTAGTTTATGAGAAATTTTAGATAAAATATAATTTAAATTAGCATATTACGCTGCTTTCTCTCATCTATGTGTTTCTACTGTAATTCAATTGTGAAAAGCTTCAGGGTTTTTTTTTGTTGGAAACTAATTATCAACTCCCATGCAATTCAATACATCTTTGACTTTCTACCTCAGTTCATTTTTTTTTCTGCTCGTGGCACTGAAATTAATTGCAGTTTGTTGCCTATCTAGAAATTATTCAGATTTTAACAAATTTTCATGGTTCAAGTCTGTTTCAACAAGGAAAGGTGATTTTCCCAGCAAATTTGAAAGCCATGAATATGTCACTGTCACCAAGCTTTAGAATTCCAAGTTTGGGGTTTAAGTTTGAACATTATATAGTTACGAACCATGTATACATATGCATACAACATTCTTTCAAAAAAATTGTTTGCATCTCATGTCAAAGTTTCAGCCCTTGAGTAATAAATTTAGAGTCCTTTTCACTCTAAACTATAAAATAGTTTTGAGTGAAAAGGACTTCTAGAGGCTGTTTTGTTCAATGTCCCACCCACTGGGTTAATCTGGCCCTTGTCCCAGCTGAGTTTGAACATCTCCAAGGATACAGATTCTATAGTCCCTCTGGGGAGTATCTCCCAGTGTTTGACTGCTATTACTGTGAAAAGCTTTTTCTTTATATGTAAACACAATTTTACTTGCTGGAATTTTCATTCATTCCTTCTTTCCCTTTCATTGTGTAGCTCCAAAAAAGTCTGTCTCCATCTCAGCTACATCCTCCTATTAATCAGGTGTATGCAGTCATAATGTCCTTCCATGGCCACCTCTTCTGGGCTGAACAGACCCAGCTCTCTAAGCCTCTCCTTGTACACCATGTGCTCCAGCCCCCTGAACGTCTTGGTGGCCCTCCCCTTACTGGAGTGCTCTATCATGGTGCTGCTTTGGCTAGAGGTTTTCATTAGCTCTTTAATTTGCCATTAATCTGTTGTGTCTCAGATTCCTGACATCATAAATAGTAATAACTGACATCATAAGAAGCAGATTGTGAAAGCATATCATTATCTCTGGAAGTGTTCTTCTCTTCTCTGGTTTGTGTCACCCTCGGAGAACACACAGTTGCACGTGCCCATGCTAGTTCTAAATGTCTAATTGCAGAAATACCTTTCCAGGTGCCAGATGGACACAGGACTCTCTTGAGGATTCATCTCAAGATCTCCATCTATTCAAGGAGTTATCTGCCTCCTGAGATCTATCTAAGCTGCTAAAAAAAATGTTGAAGAGGTTTTATCATTTTGAATATCATGTAACAAAGATATTACAATAGCATGGTCTCGAAAGCATTCTTTGCTGCATAATCGGTATGTGAGCTGGGCATCAGCTGTAAACATTTAATTTTCATTAATTTGTAAACATAATATCCTTTAATATTCATCCATCAGCACCTGCACTGTCAAAGTTAAATTTTCTCACAGTTTTAGTATTTAGTTTCCTATGTTAAAAATTATCAGGTAGACGACACTTTCAACAGAACTATTCAGACAGAAGCTGTCTTTGCAGTGGCAGACAAAGTAATTTCTCTTCACAGTTTTTAAGAGAAAATAGCTCCTCTGATAGTAAATGCCACAGTAATGTAAAAGTAATTATATGTAAAGATGCTGCTGCTTTTTGCAGTTTCTTTGGGGAGAGAATATTCATAATTGTCTTAATCACTCTCAGGTTTTTGCCTTTTCTGGCTGTATTATGCTGTCTTCAAGTTGTTCATGTTCCCAGTTTGCTGAGAACACGTTTCTCTTTACAGTTACACTAAATGATTCTCTTTAAATACTCTCCTCAACAAATCAGTCCACACCAGTAATATAAAATAGTAAAGCATCATAAGAGATGAAGTACTGCTATTTTTATAGGATGCAAACTGGATTAAAATTTGTAGAGTCCTGATATGATCCCTACTTATAAACTTCCAGAGTTTGTCAGAAGAAAATGCCTTATTACTGTTTTTTCAGAGCTCTCACTTGCATGCATTACGCAACCTAAAAAAGAAATACTAACTCCCCTGTGAATCATGAATAAGAAGCAAATTCTTCAAAATGAAGCCTCAAGAAGGCTTTGTGTACCAGGTCTTATTTTAATTCAATCTTACAACAACAGAAAAGAGCAATCACAGCCACTTTGTGACTGGCTTTTGCTAAATGCCTAGGTTTCCCCAGGATGAATTTTACATTCAAGCAAGAAGAGAGTTTAATCAACAATTATGTTCCTTAATGTTTCTTTGAAAGGTTTGTTTGATTATTTGGCAAATTTCATTTTGCTTTTATTACAGTGAGAAATGAACCAAAGCAAGAGCTTGCCATCTCCACACTGATGTTGCATCCAAACCCCTGGCTGCCAAATCAAGCTTGCTGCTATCGTACTGAATTTTCTTTCTTGTGAGTGTGATCAGCTTGAGGAGTCTTTTGGGAAAGGTGAGGAGCTCTCTGTTGGTTGCTATGGAAGAGACAGGCACAGCTGTAGTTTCATCTCATAATCTGTCTAGCAAATGCAACCTCATTGAAAACAACAAATTATTAGTCTCAAAATGTCTGGCTACTGATCATAAACTTCCGTCTTGGTAATCTCTAACCAGAAATGCCCTGACACGTTTTTCAGTGGGAGAGCTATTAGCAATCAAAGATATCTCATGATGCAGACTTGAGTTACGTGAAGAATCTTGCATCCAAACTACTGTTCCAGCAAAACTGCCAAAGTGGGAACTATAATTGGTCTTGAAGGACTACCACCTCTGTTCTCAATTTCCTATAGTTCATAAGATTTTCAAACTGGGATATTAGAAGGGAGAAGGTTTTTTGTGTTTTCTAGGGGTCTGATTATGGATGGAATAGAGTTCTTTATTTGCAATCATAATTTCTGTTGTGGCATAATCCATAGGTGGATTCATGCAGAAATACTGGATGTTTACACCATAATCTAAATTATATAGCGTTTTTCTATCTAAACACTGCTGTCTCGCGAATCATACTTGCTAGATTCCACCTGTTATCTAATCACTGTGTTAGCAAATAAACTTAAGCCTCAGTGTGATGGAGGGACAAAAATCAATCTTTCTTCACTGTGTTGTGTCATTATCTTGCTATTGACTGGTCCTGCATTTAACAATTTCCAGTCTCATTTCTATTTCTTTTCACAGTTCATGTTAATAAACACCATGTAGAACATTTTTTTTCCTTATTGCTATGAAGGCTAAAGTGTCTCTCCCTCCTTGCCCCCAAATTTGAAGCTTATGATGTATTGTGTTTTTTCATTAAAAGCAACAGTGTCCATATATATTTCTCCTACAATCAATACTCTTTATTTAGATGTGGACTTTTAAGAGAAAACTTTTGGAAGTGTGCAGTTTTGAAGATATGATCTCCATACACTGAAGTCCAGGACATATTTTTAACAGAACCTTTAATGCTCTGGGAAATGCCTGCAGGGCTCTGAATTAATGTCTCCACTGATAATTATGGAGTTGCCAAAGTTAGCTAATACTGACATAGCAGAAGCATGAAATTAAATATTTTCATAACCTTCCATACCAAGGCTGGAGAAGAAGTCCAGAAAGAAAATTTTATCTGCAATGCACTTCAATCATATAGTTACTAGTAAACAAAGTTTAGATGTGAATAAAATTTCAAGAAAACAAAAAACCTTTCATTTTTTGAAGAGCATTACTATCCAAATAATGATTTTTAAAATTAGTAAACAACTTGAAGAACTTGCTTGAAATTTTTCTTGAATATCTAAAGTATTGCTATATGTTTTTAAACCTAATGGGCTACTTTTCTGTTTAGACAAGAATTTGTTGTGCATCCTTCCAAATTGTATGGCTTTTCTGTAATTGAAGATGTACTGAAAGCAAGACTGCCAATGACTAAGCAGGAATAAATCAGCCCAGTTTCCTTCTATCAGTTCATTTTCTTTAGGCTGAAGACCCTATCCTTTTGCTTGAAGTGCTTGTCTGCTTCTTTTAACAAAGGAATATTATCTCAAAACGAGTCATCTACTCTATTTTTATTGGCCACTGCTGTGTTCCACTTTTACATCATGAAGATATGATCCTGTAGAGAAGCCTGTTAGGAATGACGAGTGCCATCAAATGATAACAAGTGGTTTGATAAAACAAGGAAATATAAGCTGCTAAGAGAAAAAAAGGGAGACAAGAAGAGAGGAAGGGACCAAAGATAAGAAAGTATGATGAAAAAACACCATAGCAACAAATCCCCCTGCCTAATTCAACGGCATGTGCAAAAGAGAATAATTCTCCTCTGTGAACCCTGCTAAAATTTGAACCTGCTGCCTCTCAGCTTGGCTGCTGGGATCAGGAGAAACAATACCAGTGGGAGACTTCTGAAAACCAACAGCCAAAAGCATCACAGACACGCAGAGCGTGTGGGCAGGGGTACAGACAAAGATGGTGAGAAAGTCAAAGTCTCTGGAGACTTAAATTGAGGAGAAAGCTTGTGTGTGTTTTTACAGGTAAAGCGTGGTTGCATGAAGTAGGGAAGAAAGGACTAGGGGTCCAGATAGGTCCCAAGCTAAAGTCAGAACACCTTTCCCAGCATCATGTGATCTCCCAAAAAGCTCCCATGGTGGTTGTTAGCAATAACACGTTCTCCCCTCTCCCTGCACTGTTCCCTCTGCTGTCTCCCTGACTGTCCAGAGCTGCTGACAATACAGCTGCCTGCATGGAGATGTTCAATCTTTACTTCTTTCAGCTTTGGAACTGAAATAGCCTGACCTGAAACCATTGTTATCCCTGAGAAGTAGGTCATTTTTTGGCAGTATAAAAGAAATAATATAGTTACATGGGACATATATATGCAACTATATATATTCTTATTAGCACTTCAATTAGAAAGGAAGATTTATCTGCCAAAAGGAGCGTGTGTAGTAATGTTTGAATTAACACTGAGTACATTTTCAGTGGAAATATTCTTTTTGATTACTGAAACTGAAGTGCATCAGTGAATATCCCCATAATGTTTTCTTGGGAAATACTTAATGTAAAAAACAACTTGTGAACTGTACCTCTGCAAACCATTAGGGCATTTTGCCATACAATAGTTACATATAAGTAGTAAGACAGTGACAAGACAAATGGGGAAGGTTTTATCAGAATAACTATTGCTTGAAAGGAAGAAAATTATAGTGAGGATTGCAAAGAAGAAAATTACATGTTGTCACCATTTATTTCACACAGGAGAAAAGTTGTGTTTTTCCATGCTAAGTGTAGCTGCAAATTCAAAGAGCCTCATATAAACTCTGTATAATTCCAAATAAATAAAGCTGCATTATAAGCCTCAAGATAAAAATTCAAAATTTTGAACCACCATCATTAGTTCCTTGTGATAACAAGGAAAACATCCCTTATTTCCTTGTGACTATTGAAGCAATACTGCCTAAATCAGATACAGAAATGCCTACTCTTTTACCTAGAATACAGAATAATAATTGTCTATGGAGTGAGAGAAGAGTCCTTTTATGCATCACAGGCCTACCCAAAAATACTAGGGAGGGTAAAATGAACTTCAAGAATTACACAGGATCAAATAGGGCTGCTACAGCTCTATCTCAGGAAAGCTACTGCCAGAAAAGTAGAGGGAATGTTTGCACCTTAAGGTTAGATGCTTAACATGCCCGTCATATGTCTTGAAAAAAAGCTGTGTGCCAGTGCACTTACATGTTGAGCCAAGTATGCCTTTTCTAAAGTCATAAATTACATGGTTTAATTGAAATCTATTTTAAAATCAATTCTGTTAACTCAGTGCCTCTGAATTCACTGACGCAAATAGAACAGGAAAAAACAGGTTTAAGCTGATTAAAGAGACTGAACATAAAGACTGAATACAACCCCTTTTTTCCTGTAGCCTGAGCAAATGCAGATAGTGTGGATTTATTCGTGAGAAACTTAAGGCTAATGCTACAGAATTCTGTTTTTCAGGACAAGAAGGATAACCAGAACTCACTGGGACAGTTTGCTCTGTTTTACTTCTGTTTGCATCATGCCTCACTTACGTCATTTGCTCTCACAAGCATTAAATTCAGAAAAAAATTATTTTAAATTCCATTTCAATGCATCATGAATCACTTTTACTTAAGAAATGACAGCTTAGAATCACATGAAATTGCTTCCAAAAAGGAGCAAGATACCTTGCTAGGTATTAACTAATTCAGAATCTCTTAAATCCTTCAGAAGAACCACTGAAATCTCAGATTCTCAGCTCAGCATCATGTCTGGAAATTGGTATCAATGTGAGAAGACCAAAGAGGGTCCTTGGAAGCTCTGATCTCACACAGCACAAAGGGGAGGACTTCTTCCTTTCTTTGCTTCACGTGTTCTGTCTCCAGCAGTCACTGTGTACCAAAACCACCTACAAACTCCTACAAATAGGAATATTTATTCATAATCTTACACTCCATAAAATTCAGCGACAGCCTTAGGGTTTTTTCTAGAGGTTTCTGATGCAGTCAACATCAGCATCAGCAGACTTGCACTGTGATTATATAGTTGGATTTTCAATTTTTTTTAAAGTACTATCCTTCTGCAAGTGTCCCAAGTGTTTTCAACCTTGTCCAATTTCTCGTCAGTAAAATTCTATGCAGCATTCTTTTGTGGTTATGACTGTTTTTCAAGTGTTGTCTCCAGCGTAGCTGATGATTCTTGCAGGACATTTCAGTACTGAAGGCATGAGGTACCTATAGACCTTCCAAGATCTCAACTTTTCTCCTTGTATCCTCTGTTTCCATTAAGGAAAAAGGATGTATAAATAAGAAAAATATTTTCCCCTACAGTATTTTCTTAATGCATACAGAAAAGAATCAAAAAGTCTGATTTCATATTTGGCTCCTTACCTATTGTCATTCAAGTCCAATTGCTAAAAAGGTTTTTACTACGGCACCTTCTGGCTCTTTTGATAATAGCATTTTGTGTATTGTCTTCAGCAGGAAAAAAGCAGGACTTTGATGAAGTTACTTATCTAGATACAAAATGCATTTTTAAAGTTTGGCAGCAATGAAGTAAAAAGCATACTTGCCTTCATTGTTGCCAGGTCAGCACACTGGGGTTTTTTAAGATCAGGCTCAGCAATGACACTCTAATGGGCACCAAATTGCAGTAACATGCATTTCTTCTGCTTCCTCCTTTCATATTTAACAGTGTCTCATTACAGATTTTAGTGCTTCATTAGCATACAGAAAAAAGTTATTGTCACACTCTGTTTTGCTTTTCATTACTAAAATAAATTAATTATGATTCTTGAAATTCACAAAGCATTGCCACTTCCAGTGGTCTAAGCATATTAAGCTGTCTTCTTGGGAAAAAAACAATAAGGCCACATCAGCAAGACTGACATTTATTTCAATCTCCCACTCTAAAATCTGTAGTTAACAAGGTCAAAAAGCATTGGGTGAATTATGGGACAAGAATTCTTAAGATGATTTGCAGCAGGGATTTATTATGAAGCCAAAATTGTATTGTCAGGGGAAGCAGATATGTAGTGAATATGAGCAAAAAACCAGTCCATCTACTTTACATGCTGTCAAGTGTTAAAGGCAGGAATGATTCACAACTGCACAAATGGTGCAATTCTGAAACTGTAGGAATTATTTCCTCTTGTATCAACCTTTGAGAAAAAATACCTTTGCATATGTCCTAAGTGTGAAAAATAACTAGTTTTTTTCTCCTCTCTAAGACAGGAAAGTATTACCCTATGTCCAATTAAACTTTGAAATGAATAACTGACATCCATGAGAATAAATTTGCTGGAAGTAGATCAAACCATGCATTTTAAACTTGCCGACAAAGGGTTTCCTCACTGAGATTTCCTTTTCTCTCTTCCAAGTAATGGAGGTTTCACAGGCCTTTTTTGAAAAAGTGTTCTTACACTCTACAGGAGTGTAAGAATGTGAAGCATGTAGCTTCACATTCCTCTTGAAAAGCTGCTGCAATATGCATCAGGAGTAAGAGAATGTTCCAAGAGGCTACAGGACAGCATGGGAATGCAGGGTTGGATGAAAAGCCCATCCCAAACTCTCCAAGAGGAAACTGAGAAGCTACAGGGAGGCTCCTGTTGTCTGTAGGCTTTTTCGGATCTTTGGCCTCATGCAACATATGTTGTTTGATGCCAGCTCTAAGCATGCTCCCTGCTTATTGTTTTACCAGTACTAAGTGATGTAACTACTGATCTGAAATAGTTTGCAGTGTAAAACAAAGCAAGATCTCTGAAAGTCCTGCTTTGCTCTTTCACCAAAGCCCTGAAGAGAGAATCAGGGAAGAAGGTACTGCAGGGCAGGCGCAGAGAGATTGAGAAGTGGCCGAGTCACCCTGTTTGAAAACCAATCCATATCTAATTAGTGAATCCTTGTCACAGCCCTGGAAGGTATGTAAGTATTGCTGCTCAGTTTTACAGCAGTCTGGGATAGAAAGGAACAAATTCTGCTGCGTTTTAAAAATGCGTTTAACCAGTTGAGTGAAGGCAAATTAGGCAGTAATAGCTGTGAATGTGCCTTATAAAGTACAACTTAATGCCCCTGCTGGTTACAGTTGCAGTTTACATGCTACAGAAACCTTATATTTACTGTTCCTTCAATGCCCTATGATTTTATTAAATTTCAAATCCACAAACTTCTTTTTCTTGGAACACATGATGAGATATATCCCGGAAAGCTGCTAGTGGTTGGGTTACTCATACCAAGGGGAGGAGATTTGTATTCAAGTGTTGCAGTCTGAGTTTGATGGGTCTTTGAGCAACTTGGTCTAGAGGAAGGTGTGCCTGCCTGTGTGGTAGGAGGGTTGGAACTAGATGGTCTTTAACCTGGTTCTTTCCAGCTCAGATAACTCTATGATTCTTCGATATATCGTCTTATGAGAGAGACACTGTCTGGCTTGTAAATCGGTATCAACTCTCTCCTAGCTTCTAAGAAAAGTATGATGTAAGATGAATGACTACACATTGCATCTGAACACAGCACAACAGAAGAAGTGAGGTACAAATATAGCTTATCAAAACATACATTGAATTTTCTCCTCCCAGAGCCCAATTCCTTTACACTACTAATATTTACTGGGTGAGTTGGGAAAGGAAGGAAGTTTGTACAGGTCCTGTTAGAGCAGAAAATTTAAAAAATTTAGCCTTCTACTCTGAATGAAACTGGACTCATCCGTCTCTAGATTTATTGCATGTTTAGCTGATAAATATATTAATCATGTCAAAACGTATTCCTCGAAGCAGAATAATATTATGTACAGGTGTTCTTTTGGGGATATCTGCTCAACCTGGGAATCAGATTCAGTGTCTGAGAATACCATATATTTCTTGTCACTGCTTAAAGCAATCTGTCTAGAACACATTATTTCTTTGCTCTCTAGACTTTTATTATTTAGCAAGAAGGAACTCTTTTTCTCTTCTGAGTGGATGTCACTTGAATATAACCAGAAGAGCCAAAACTGATTTTGAACATCTTGAAAGAACCTATTACACAAATAAAGTGCACTTTGGGGCTTCCATACCGACGAGTTGAAAGAAAGACACTTTCAAATTGATGCATGCTTGGGAATGCTAATGAGCAGTCTTGGACATATGACTAAACAGCAGCGTTACAATGCTGTTGAGTAGTCATCTTCTCCAGGACGTGTCTGCCAAACAATAGCTACCAATTTTGTTTTTATTACAGAATCTTCTTCTGTATTTGGTATTCCTTCTTTCTTTTTTTTCTTATTTTTTTCTCTTTTCTTTCTTTTTGTTGTTATTTTAATTTATTTTTCTTCCTAATTTTCTGTTAGCTGATTATTTAAAACCCCTATTAGTAAAATATTCTTGTTTATGGTCAGTCCTTTTATTAAAATACCTCTTAATTGAATTTTTTTTTTAAGCAACAGAAGCAGCAGCAAAAGTTTAGAAACATTCTATAATTTCTCTAATATGGATCTGGGGCATGTAAATGGGGAAATAACTTCATTTGGATGAGAAGTACTTCATCCTTGGTTAACTGATTTCTTCATTTCTTCTTCTGAGCTGAAAAATGTATGTCATGATTGCTTTCAGATATAACTATTACATCTGTATTACAGAGAATTCTCAACATTTCAATAGCTCTGGCTGGAGGAGTCCATAATATTCTGAATATCTCCAGGTATGCATATATGTCTGAAACCACTGAAGTTTCCTCACTTTTGTAAGGTCCAGTCTGGATTATTATTGTTTTTGGCACACTACTTTTAGAACTTGCTGAATGCTCAGCCTTGCTAGTTACTCCCTGAGCCTTACTAGGGTGATGCCTGGGGTTCTCCTTTCAGGATTGTATTCCTTATATACACGTTTTCCCACCTCTCAGAAAGATGTTACCAGTCTGTGGGAAAATGAATACCCTAAGATGCCAACAAAGCCCAGCAGCTTACAAATAAAAGGGGTGGTATGCTGTAACAGATAGAAGCTTTATGATGCATTTATATTCTTGATGGATATGAAAGGTTAGGGGTCAAATATGAGACTGTATGGCCAAATACATTATGTTAGCACTGACAAACATGACAGCATGGAAAAATTACAGATAAATTCAAAGATATTTTAAAATTAGGGCAACAAATAACCAGGAGCATGGATATTGTCCATTTCCTTTATTAAATAAACTTATATTGAGAAAATACACCTTAGGAAATATATAAATGAACGAAGAAGAAGATGGGCACTAAAGACAAAACTGCTGAGTACAACCAAGCTATAATTTCTTGGTCCAGGGACTATCAAAAGGAAAAATCAGTATTGTCCAAGGTTAAATGTGACTTAAAACTCCTAAGTGGCAATAACTGTCCACACGGGAAGAAATGACAGAGTTGTTCCATTACACTGAACATAAATTAAAAACATTTGTCAATGAGTTCTAATGGCAAGATAGAGTGACTTTAATGCAGTTGAAGTCTCCTGAAGAAGCAACTTCTCCTATATATTGACTATAAGTTTGAATAATACCCTTTATGTTAAAATTTCTTTCAGAAGACAATGTCACCTTGCATTTTTCTTACAATGTGCAATAAAATTGGGCCATCAGTTCTTCTAAAAATAATATCCATATTTTGCTATCAACAAAGTGGTTCTTTAAAGGTATTTAAATACATTTTCCAGATTTTGTTCTTTGTATACAAATATATGAATAATTTATGTGGCTGAATGTGATTTTACAGATCATTAAAAATTTGCACAGCCAGGAATGCATTCCTGAAATCCACATTTTACTTACATAAAAAATTGTCACGTTAAGCAGTCTGTTAAAAATGGTCATGCTGATGTATCAAACTTTATTGTAGTTGTCTTATGATATCAGAACTGTTTGTGCTAGTTTCTTTACTGTCATCATATCATTACTTTATAAAAGAGATGTGATAGGCTTAAACATTCTGCTTATCTAACTCATGATTGACAACTGAACTTCTGCACTGCCAGATAAACACTTATCTTCAAGCAACATAGTATTAAAAAAATGTAACAGGTTGCAGTTATTCATAATTGCATCTGCTGAAGCTGTAGCCTAAAAAATATACTGTATTTTCTTAGAAGATGGTGTGTTCTGGAAGGGTGCTTTCTGTGGGGGGAAACTGCTGTGTCATTGTTGGGCTATGAGAGTGGGCAGGTATTGCACACACCTACAGCCATATATATGCAGGGCTTCCTGTACAGTACAAGGCTTTTGTAGTGTGAGTCAGCTGGTTCCTTGAGAAAAGAAAGGGTGAGCACAAGAAATGATAAGGTAGGAAAGTGTTGCTCTTGAATTGCTACATACCACAAGAACTTACTGAAATTACTGTTTTAAAATCCAGTTACTGTAAGTTCTGTGGTCCAACAAAGTATGGCTGAAGTATGTCTGTTTCCTAGCCATCATTGTTTTTAAAATGTCTAGTCCTCAATTTCAAAATATCAGATGAGATATGTGTGCTTTAGCCATTAAAGGTGACTAATGCTAAAGCAAAGATGCTAAAGGTTTTAAATCATGAGACCTGAAATGATATTTAGGAAAAGGAGAAAGTTCAGGTTTCACCCCTTTGAAAGGTCAAATGGGAATTTAAAAAAAAAAAAAAAAAGTCCCCAAAGTTTTATAAAAGCAGTAATACCTTGCCTTTGTATGGTGGGGTTATTTTTCTGAGCACTGTATAAACATTAATAACAGCAAAAGTTCTGCAACATGTGGAGTCTCCATTTTGCAGGTAGGAGAAAATAAGGAATGAAAAAAGTTATGGTCTAAACTCTCAGGAGTGCCACTTAGGCCAATCTTAGAAAACCTTGCTTAATTTATGGTATTATGTAATACCCAAAATCCCCAATAAATTTACAGAAAATATTAATGATTCAGTCATAATGTAGCCAGAACCAGAACTCCTGAACATGTAATTAACTGTCTTTCTCACAGCCACATGTGGGCTGCAGGAATGGCACTAGAAAGCTCTATTTGAATTTTCACCTCAGGGTTAATATAGGGCATAGATTCATTAGATAGCAACCAGTGAAACTGGTAATGTGTCCTCTGTATAAAAAAGACAAGATCAAATTGCAGTTTGGGTTTAGTTTCTTTAGGGCAAAAAATCAGTCTTACCATGGTCTATAATGTGTGGTCAGCCAGGCCAATTCATGTTTTGGCTTGCACCCTGCAAAGTGGCACTACTTTCATTCTGCTCAGTAACTGGTACACAGAAATCCCTTGCATATGTCTTTTGAATCTAGTTCATAGTGTTATTTTTTTTGTTTCTAGAAAAAAATCTCAACTCTGTACCATGTGACAGAGCATGGTGTAGGTACACCTCAGTGACACTAGAGCGTGTATGTCCCCAGGTGAGAGCATAAGAAACACTGTGCATCACAACAGTGATCTGTCTAGCCCTCTCTTGTGTCTGGCACTGGGAAGAGCAACCCTGACCATTCCTCTTGGTCATCTCCCAGCATCCACAATCCCTGTTGCTAGAGGATACATCCATGACCATCTCCCTTTAATATCTATTTCTGGATTTTTTGACCATGAATTGACCATGAATACCTTCATGAACATGATGATGCCAATATTCTCCTACTGGTTTTCTGAGTTTCATTGGCTGCTATCTAGCTCTTGTCCCACAGAACTGTTGAATGATAGACTGGATTAATTTCACTTACCAGCACCTCCGTGTTTTCATCATGCCCCCTGTGTTGGTTTTGGCTGGGGTAGAATTAATTGTCTTCACAGTGGGTGGTATTGGGGCCACATTTTGGATTTGTGCTGAATACAGAGTTGATAATACAGAGATGTTTTTGTCATTTCTGAGGAAGGCATCCACAGAGCCAAGGCCACTTCTGCCTTTTCTAGTGCTGCACTGCTGAGGAGAATGGGGGTGCCGGGGAGGTTGAAAGGACACACCCTGGACACGTGACCCCAGTTGACCAGAGGGGTACTCCAGACCTCATGACATCATGGTCAGTATACAAAGTTGGGGAAAGAAAGAGGAAGCTAGGGACATTTGGAGTGATGGAGTTTCTCTTTACCAGGTCAGCGACACACGTGGTGGGGCCGTGCTCTCCTGGAGATGGCTGAACACCTGCTTGCCCATGGAAGGTGGTACATTTTTTTATTGTTGTTGTTTTTCTTTGCTTTTGTGTGCACATTTTGCTTTCTCTATTAAACTGTTCTTCTCTCAACCTACCAGTTTTACTTTATTTCTCCTCCCCATTCCACCACATTGTGGGGAAGAAGGGGATTGGGCAAATGGCTGTGTGGTGCTTAATTTCCAGCTGGCCTTAAACCACAGCACCCCCTCCAGTTTTTTCTTCTCCCAACTGAGAGTTGTAGCTGTCTCTTTATGTAGGCAACTGCTCCTCTATCTTTAATAATTTTAGTTGCCCTTCTCTAGATCCATAGCTTCTTACCACCTAAATAAACATGCACTGCCAGGCTAAACAGCTCCACTCAGCCTTGCTCCCTGCCCTGTTTTAATGTCTGGTGTCGTCCTGCCACAGAAGGGTGATTTTATATACACTGACTGCAACAGTAAGACTGCCCTACATTCCCATCCCTGCGATTAAAATAGGAACAGTAGCTCACATAGCACGTGGAAACGTTTTTGGTTTTTTTTTTCTTTTGATTGAAAGAATAGGAATAGAAAAGGAAGCTATTTCACTATGCTTTTTAAAGGGATTTGGAGATGCTGGCAATCTCCAGAAAAGCTTCTTTTTATCGCATTTTGTGCCAAACCTCACAAAATTGCTGTTCTGCTATGCAATGACTGCACATTGCAAATTTGCTGTGTGGTTGCCTGGATTAAATCTAGTTTAAAATATACCTTCCAAACAAAATCCAAATTCTCAAGCTGTCTTTCATTTATAGAAGTAACAAAGTACTTTCAATTTTTCAGTATTCTTTAAAAATGATGCTTTTAAAAACATAAGGAATTTCTGTATCTTAAAAGTAGGAAGATGCTTAACAGCTTTATTAAACAAAATAATTAACTTAAATGTTTCAGAAGAAGGAAAAAATGAGCTGATTATTGACTTGTTTGACTAAATAGGTGATGCAAGTCCATCCTGGGCTAATAGATTTGTGACCTCATTCTGGTACACAGCTTTTACAGCTGGTAGGGATATTACAGGTATTTTACAGGTAGGGATATTATCTTGGCATTCAAAAGTCAAAAATTCTTCCTGTCTTCTGCCACCAAATGCTGTGTGAATACGCACATGCTACTGAAGTCACAGATTTTTCTAGCAAAATTCCATTGGAATAAAGACCTCAAATCAATTTTAAAAAATTTATCCTTGTTTTCCCTAGATCTAAAATCCATGTCTGTAACAGAAGCATAGCGTTACTAGTGCATCAGCCCAAAGCATGGACAGCCTAGGGTAGCGTCGTGTCACTCAACCTCATGGGTAAAAAATAGACATCTCAGTGATGCAAACATCTTTCTGTTCAAACAGAATATTGAGGTGCCCTCAGCCAGTGAGATGTGTGACCTATTTTATATTTGTGCTGTCCTGTGACCCAGTTTCTTGGTTTGTTGCTGGGTCCTGATGAACCACATTGCAGAAGAAGGGGTCCTCTGGCCTCTTGGGGTGTCTTTAGAGTGAATCCAAGACATGGTGTGGCCGAGTGTGGCTCTGATAGCCTGTGGCATGTTCAGTCTCCATAGATTTGCAAACCTTGCCCTGCCAAGTGTTCTGTCTCCCCTTAACCTCCTGTCAGGCCCCAGAGCATCCAACATATCCTCCTGCTGTCAGTCTATAAATACACTGCTCTGTGGGCCACCTCTTTTCAGGGGCTTCAAAGCAAAAGACACAAATGCATAGGCACAGACCTGGACCTTGGGGCAGCAATCAGAGTGCCACAAGAGGTCTGTGGTGTGGGAGGTTGCTCAGAGGCACATGGGTCTCTCCTCACTTCTGCCAGCCAGGCAGTTTACAGCAGATGACTCTCTCAGCACCCCCACACCTCCTTGAGTGCTTTATGTAGGAGATTCAGTGACAGTTTAAAGTGGCACATAGGCCAAAGTGTCAGTGGTGTATGCAGTCCTGGCTTTAATGTCCTGCGTCTGCTTACCCAAGTCCTTTTCCCCAAAGCTGTTGTTCACTAGAGTGTAATAGTTTTGATCCTTTCATACTGTCACTGCTTCTTGGTGAAGCTTGAAAATATCGCAAGGCTAAATGAGATCTTTGTTTACCTTAAAATAGACTCCAGCAGTTCTAAGACAAATGTAGTTTAAATATGGAGCAGAAGAAGGTCTCTCTGGAAAAAAACACTTGGATCTCTGCCGAAGCCACTGCAGAGCTGCCATTTCTCCATTAGTTCAATATTCAAATGCTAGACTGAAAATGACTCTTGCTTTTCCTCACAAGGACTACTTAAAAATGGAAATTACTCTAAATTGCCAGGCAATAATTTCTCTCAGGGGGTCTACTACATTTTAATTCTACTTACTTCTCTCTTTTCTCCTATGTACACCATCCCTCAAATGTTCTATTTCCTTAAGGCTGTTTATACTCCACCATGAAATTTCTGTGCTCTGTCTGCCAGCAAAAATAATCAAAAGTTTGCAGAAACCAAGGGATTGCAGAAACCAAGGGATGCCTGTCTTAGCTGGTCCACCTGGCTACAGCATTTTTACAAGGTTGAGTAAACTGACCATACGTGGAAGTCCTCCCACAGCATAAGTAAAATAGAGATTTTTCATGATCAGGCTAAATAGTTGATTATTTCTCAGATCACAGGCAACATTTTACAATTGCTCTGAGCGAAATGATGAAGTAGTGAATTCATAACAACCACTTAAATAATGGAGAAAAAAAAGCCTCTATGCCCAGCAATGAAAGAGGCTGGAGAACCAAACACAGGTGGGAAAAGCCTGCCGAACATGATACATTGAGAGCTTTTCTCTTGAAGCCCTCAGGGACTCTCCTCTGTGCAGGAAAGGTTCACCTGTTCATGTAACTTCTGAAGTTACACGAACAGGTGAACCTTTCATTTTGGTCTGCTCCTGAATTATCTACCTGTACACATATGTGGAACCAGTGAGTGAAATCATGCTGAAATCTGCATGCCTTCAGCACTTGAGACAAAAGTGCCTTCAGAACTTGATAAAACTGTGTAAAACTTCAGTGGTTCCTTAAATGAAATGACTGACATGAAAAAATTTCTAACAGCTTTATACTGGAATACTAGAATTGCTGAAAGTAGGAATGACAATTTCTTGGTTTTCTAGTTATTAGAAACTACAAGAGGGAGGATGACATTTTCTATGAGGGAGGAAGGATTAGATCATACTTTTCACAACCCCACATGGAAAATGGCCAGTGAGCAATTTATCCTGTACAGAACAACTTGTTTTTTGGCCATACATTCTGCAATGCTTGAAGCCCATGACCTGCAAAGAGCCGAGTCCAACAGAAGCATGTCCTGCATCTCCTTGCATCCTTAAACCTTGCTGGTTTATCTTGATCCACTGATGTCCAGAGAGTTTCTGTGAGTTGATGCTGAGGTGGATAAACCAAAAAGAGGAAAGCATTACCAAATTGATGTGAAGCTGTGAGACATAAATCAGTGTCAATCAATATTCTATGCTTTTGGAGACACTAATCAATAAGAGGCACAGTATTGCCAAGAATGCCTTAGTTTTCACTAACATATGAAAAAAGCGAAGTCAGAGAGAGTTTTTTCTGCTTTTTTGTTTGCTTGCTTTAGGTCAGTATGATGCATTGTGTCTTAAGGAGAAAATTGTAAGTTGTAAATTATGCAGAGCTAAGCAGAGGTGATGTGTTGTGCATTTTTTTCAGGGGTAGAACTATAATTATTTATTTTTCTTTCTGTTTCCTAAATGCCTGATTGTTTAAAAATTGTAACATGAAAACACTGATAGGGATTATGTGCAGGATGAAAAGCAGTGACAAGAAATAAAGTTGACTGTATAGAAGGTGCTGAGTTTTAAGAATCCCAAGATCTCTGTTTCTCTTCTGATGTTACAGGTAATAACCTTTGCAGTGGTGATCCTTGAGAATTCACTAGGACTGGTCTTATTATTTTCTTACACTATGGTTAGATAAATAGCAGGCAAAGACAGTGTGTCAATTTGCAATTAATGACATTAAAACAAGGCTGAGCCAGACATGAAATCTGTGTTTAGCCTTGAATTTTTATAAAACTTGTTCCGATAATCTGACCTAAGCATTGCTATTAACACAGCTGAATGCACGGAGTGTGTATTCAAAGCAGGCTTTGATATTGTAACTAAATTAAAATTGATTTTGTAATGGGAATATCTGGTATTTTTTCTTACTTAAAAATCTCACTTCAAACTAAATGGCTTGTGTTTGACAAGTCAAGGAAATCAAATAATTTATATGTGATGGCAGGCAAGATCATAATGAAGATATATATGGACACAAAGTTATCGATAACAAAAAAACCCATGTGGTACTCACCACATACTGTTCTTTCCTTTGCAGTTGTGCCATTGCTAGGCAACTGAAAATGGATGAATAATAGATTTCAGATGTATATCTATACACTTACATTATGCTTCATTTGCAGACTCAAGAAAGGGGTTTGTGAAAAGCTACCATCTTTCTGATCAGGGTCCAATATGTCTTTACTACCAATAAGGACAAGAAAATAGATTATTTCTAACAGGAACAACTTTGGTTGATAAGCAGCACAATGTACTTTTCTTCTCTTGTTAATGCACTCTTCTGTTTAGTAACTGAGCATATTCTCAATTTTTCATGCTTCAATTTTTTAGTAACCATATTGTGATATTGTACAAGCTATGCATCCCATAGTCGATTAAATCATCATTGGTGAATAATCAGTTACTGAATTTTAACATATTAGTAAAATTTCCTTCAGTAGGGATTATGCATAGTTCTAATAGGTGGAAACATTTTTACTGAAGTAAATAATGACCTCTGTCATTTAAAATCAAGTTACTCAATGCCAACTGCATTTTCTACATGCTTCAGCAAACACTTAAAATCTTATTTCTAGTTATATTTCACAGTAAGGACAGAGAGACTGCTATAGGAGTATTAAAAGTAGCTGACAATTCACATTTTCTCTACAGCCTGCTGCTCCTTCAAAAAGGGGGAAAAAGGAAAAAAATCTAGTCCCTTGATAATTAGTACCCTTTGTCAAAGCTTCAGTTACAGTTTGATGAAAAAAAATCCTAAATGTCAAGAACCATGCAGTCTGATAAATATGGATGACATTTAAAAGCAGAGGAGGCTGTTTCTAGAAAAGCAGAAGAGGCAAAAAGAAATGTAATAGGTATTTATCCTGAGAAATAATTTTTTTACCATGTATTTTCGTCATATATTGACTGTTTTGTACTCCTAGTTCTGTTTTTCATGATAGCTGTGATCCCTTTGTCTTATATCAAATGCCTCATCTGCATTTTGCAGTGTTTCTTCAGTGGAAAACAGTACATTTGAATGACCCAGGCCTTTCCACTTGTAATCACTCAGTGTAATTGATTGAAAAGACAGACTCAGAGAACCCTCCAAATATTTTAATTTTTCAGTGTCGCTTAAATTTAGCAAAGAAATGACACCCTGAGAAAATGAAATGGCATGTACTCGTAAATTGCTAACTGTGTGATACAGATCAGTCACAGCCCTCAGTGATTACTCTTTAAACAAGTCTGTCTCTCCAGCATACTCAGAGGAATTGACTTGCAGAATGTTAACAAACTGAAGGGGAAGATCTTTTGCTTCTGACAAGTTTGAAAACTTTCTTTTTGGAAAGTGTTTTTCAGCAGCTTGAAGCAGAAAGCTGGCTCTCCTGGTTACCCGTGCTGGGTGTGACAGCACTCCTACTTTGTCAGCCTTTGTCAGAACTGAACTCAGTAAGCAAGCTGTAACAGAATGGAAGACTGTTATGCAATAAATAGCTAATTGAAAAGTAATGTGCAATAAGAAAGGATTAAGTGACCAAACTTCTCAATGACAGGGTTGGAAACATGTCAGTGTGTTGCAGTGACAGAATGAGAGACGGGCTGTAATGAATTCACAATCTTCATTTCCTGGTTTATCATCCTGCCAGAGCCAAGAGCATTAAGAATGTAAATACAGTCACACAGTAAGACACCATCTCATCCTGCATTGACAGGATCCAGGTGCTATTTTCTTATTTTTCAAGAGACAGCAGTAGAAACAGCCAGGTCCCATCCATACCCTTAGTGGTAGCATGACCTAGTGACTACATGTCACTGCCAGGGGTACCTCTGAGCTGCTCAACCAAATCTACTTTCATCAAATTCAGTAGCTACAAATAAAAAAGTAGCCTACCATATTAAAAAAAAATCGACTAAAAAGTTTTATTTCTGGATCAATTTTATAATGTCCAAAACTGTGCTTGACTTATTTATGAATGTCAAATATCTGTCTTTCTTATTTAACTGCAATATATGAAAATCTAAAATTAAATATCTCTCAGATTATCTTAGCAAGATTTGTTTTAACAGATTAATATAATAAATAGACTTTGAGGTAGCTTTCAGATGAAGGCAGAATATATAGCAAATTTATCTCAGATATAAAATTGCACCTTTCATATATGTTGAAACTACCATGAGTTTACTTAATAATCTGAGAGGTTTTGAACAGCTCATTAAAATTTCTCTCCTCCATCTATTTGATTCATTATCTCAGATATGTCTCCAGCACTGACTACTTGGACTCCATATTACTTTGCACTTCTAAGCTACTGTGATTCCAATTCTACAGGAACAAGACTGAGACCCCTGCACAAAAATAACGTGTGAGATCTGCTATGTAAGCATCTTTATTCCATCCCTAGACCCGTGAGTTGCTCAGTCCACGTGGTGCCAATATGCAGATCACAGAGGTTCCCCTTTCCTCAGCTTTGTGAGACAAATGAATGGTTTTCAGATTATTTCAAGACTGTATTTCTCCCCAGACTTCCTCACTGATGCATGCTGAAGGGAAAGAAGAGCTGTTGTCATAGTAGTAGTTCTCTTTGCACCAAGAGGGATACAGTCTGGCCTCAGACAGAAAGATGATGCCTACCAACAAATATTCTTTAAAAGAGGGATTACAGTACCAGCACTGAGAAAGTGCCCAAAACCCTATGTAATGAAAAATATGCATACAGATTGATATTTTTTAAACTGATAAATGAGAAGAAAAATGCAAGAAGAGAAAAAGTATTGGCAGTATTGAGTTTGTGGAAAGACACAAATCTTGAAACCCTCTCATCAGGCATGTATCCAATTGTGGCTCTGTGTTTCTGATTAACACAGATGTTCTTCCAGCAATCTACTAATGTGCAGAGGTGTGATGTTTTGCTGCAGTGCATCATCTCATCATCTGCACTATGAGAAGGTCCTGAAATAAGGACTTCACCCAATGGTTTCAGCTGTGCTCCTAATTAGTATTCTGTCCTGTTTCTGGTGAAATCAGGGAGTGCCTTGCCACTGTTTTCAGGGATACCAGGATAAGGCCTTTTGTGACTGAAATCCTGCAGTTAAACAGCACATCTATATATTCAGGTCATTTTGTTTTCAGGATTAGTCACAGTATGGCTAATTTAAATGTCCTGCAGCACAGAAAAATACTTTCATGTTATCTGTTAAAAGCAATGACATACCTGCACTCATACACAACTGCTACAGCAGTTGTTCAGAATACATATATACTGTTTTTTAAGTCACAACCTTGCTTATAAAAATTTCCTCTGTCCTTGTGTAGTCTGCTGTGTTGGTTGTGGGCTTTTGTTTTCATTGTTGATTTCTCAAGTGAGCTTTCCTTCTTGCACTGGACTGTTTGATATGCACAGCACAGCAGTACTTTAACTGGGATGGTAGTTATACAGAGAGAAACGTGGTGTTGTCATCTCCCTTCCTTCTGGGAGGGCTTTGCAAAAATTGCTTTTCATGAAAAAAAATCATTGAATCTTCTTAAGGGTGTTGGAATTCAAGTAGCAAAAGACTAGACAGAAGGTTATTTAAAATGTAATCCCTTTGTTTAAATATTCATATTCCTTAAAAAGAAAAATTCATAAAAACGATGCATTGGTAAAAATTAATGAAATTTAACTTTTTCACATGCCATAGGTTCTGTTTCATAAAAATATGTGTTTGAGAGTGAAAGCCATGTGATATTTTTAGTATTGTAATTTTTTTCTAAGGCAAATGTAAGAATATCTTTGTCTTCAGGAATAGCACTTCAGCATGAACTTTGAATCCCAACCCCCAGCCATCAGCTTCTTCCAAGATTAGCTGAGTGCATTGGGTCTATTTAACCATTAGCTTTTATTGAAGGATAGATGAATATCAGTCCCTGAAGAATAGTGAATTAGCTACTGCCTTGTAGCAAAGCATTTTCTCTTTTCACTCTACAATAGGTCTGCTATAAGCACAGCTTTTCATGATACAACTGGCAAGTAAAGTGGCAGGTCTGCAGAAGAAAATGGAAATCTTTTGGAAAAAAAGACTCTTAATGTGCAAGGGCTTTTACTTTCATTTTAGTAACCTTAGAATAAGGTGATCTTTTGAGAATAGAGTTTTATGATAAAAGGATTTGAGTAATGCTTAACTGGTCAAAGATGTGTTCTAGTGAGTTTTAAACAACACATGTTTAATTGCTTATAGAAAAGTCATAGCATCTCTTGGGGAAAAAAAAGACTCCAAAATCATTGAAAAATGAATTATGGCAATATAAACCCTAAAACAAAGAACAGCAAAAACTTAATGGAAAATACTTACGGTAAATGAATTTATGAATTTCTGTTGCTTTATCTTATGTTTATTCCACTTATTTTCCCTTATCCTTTTTCTCCACAGAAGGCCAGCTGAAATTACATCAATTTAAGAAAAAAAGATGAGTCAGAATTACTGTCTTTTTTCCTTTATTCAAAAATATCTGTGTTTACACTGAAAGAAAGATACTAAGGCCATATTCTCTTCCCTGTTAGCTCTCAGCTAAAGCTCATGCAGGTCTTGGATTTTTCTTTTAAATTTGAATAAGACAGCATAAATAACTCTCCTTGTTTTCTTCAACAGAGAGCTAACAGAGGGAGGATGGGAGCTACAGATGCTTATGCTTCAGTCCCTGATAACCACAGAACTAAAAACCTTCAAGGCAAACAACAGATGATGAATAGGTCAAAAGAGCCCAGCTCTATGGGCATTACAATGTCTTTTCCTACCTTTTAAGTGTTGTGATGCTTCAAATTTAGTCACTTTGTATTTTAGTTAGAGAAAAAACCCCCGCAGGTTGGATAGCATTAGAGGCAGAGAAACATGAGACAGCCCCAGGAACACAGCAGAGTGCATTTTCACAGACTCACCAGTGATCAAGAGAGGTGACATCCCGGGGGGGGAAAAAGGGGATTCAGAGGAAATTTTTGGGAAGGAAAATAGACTGATATCCTGGGTTTGTTTCTCCAGCAACTTGCCTTCACACATGACAAATTGTAATTTTTTTCACAATAAAAGTTACCAATCTACCAGCTTTTAAAAAATCACCATTGAGGCCTGAGGGACAGAGGAGAGCCATTGTTCATGTGACCAGTTATGTACTCAGGGATGCCAGATGGCATCTCACATAACATGGGAACTCTTCTGGTCCTATGTGAAATGCCAGTTGCTGTGTCATTTTCTTTGCTCATTCACAGCACTGGCCAATATTTTTGCTGGTCACTCCATCCTTCCCTTCTTGATCAAAATACTGAAAGTAGAAATCTCTCAAAGAAATAAAGAACACAAATTTCCAGATTCATACTGGGGAGGAAATTATCTCACTCTGGATGTAAAGAGAGAATTCCTGTGGCATCCTAAGGGCTTGATCATTTTCTGTAATCAACCTAAGGTCAAAGACCTGGGCCTAACCCACTTGGTCTTCATGGCCTTGGAATCTAAGGCCCAATCTAACATAACAGTTGCCTTCTAGAAATACTTTGCTTTCTCTCTCTACATAAAGACTTGACAACCCAGAGGGTGCTGATCTGGTGACAGAAGTTGGCTCCAGTAGCAGGCTGTCTTCCACAGAGTGAGTTATGAAACATTCAGTTCAAATGGGCAGAATCTGTCAATACATTAGCAATAAAAACTCAGGCTTACAAACATCCTATTTGATCCAATTGCTGTGCAGTCTTACTGTTTTTCTTATGTGCTGTGGATACAAAGTGGCCAAACCCTCTTCTTCCTTACTGCATAAAAGTGAAAGTAGCAAAAAGGGTGTTTTTGCAGTTTAGGGAAATATAGTTAACTTAATGTTTGCAGTTTCTTCCTTAGTTTTAGTGAAGTCCATAGTTGAGGAAGTCCTAAGTTCATCTTGCATGGTAAATACTGGACTATGATTAGACAAGCCTGCATGTAGCAGAGGAGGAAAACCATATTATAATAATATTTCATGTGGCAGAACAGTAAAATTTGAGTGCCCACTTTTGAAGCTATTTGTCACAGAGTGTTAAACTACATTTGGAGCAACAGAGCAGTGTGTCAGAGAGATCTAGACAAAAGTGGGTAGCTGTGTCCTGGATGATTTTTTTCACCTAGAAAGCAATTGAGTCCTGCTCAGAAGCTCTCCCATCATATCTGGCTTCTCACCTTACAGAGTGTGGCAGTCCTCAGCCCAATCCTGAACGGGATATCTGAAGGAAACCATTTTGGGAGGTAGAAAAATACCTGGATTCAGATGGACTCAGACCTCTGTTTCCTAACCTCAGTTTAACTGAAAGTGTAGAAATGTTTTTTTGATTTTTTCACTGGATCTAACCCGTGTGTGCAACAGAAGCACAAAAACTTTCTAAGTTTGAAAGACAAGCCAGAATTACTAAGCAGTATATTAATGTATCAGCCTAGGCTTTACTCTGAAGTAATGTGTAGGACTGGCCTGCTTTCCAGGTGAGTAAAATTTGAGTTAAACTTATCTATAGTACTGGAGTGAAGGGAAGCCCTTAAAACATAAGGATAAACATAACTGCCCATGGAATTAGTATTACCGTATTAGAATGGGGTATCACAGATCAAAAATAGTTCAATGCCTTCCAGAATGTACTTGTGTTGCCTTCTGACTGACTAAAACCGAGACAGTGAATAGAGCAGACCTTCTTTGGACACTGGCACTGTGACTTTGGATATTTCTGAATGCCAGAAAGCTGTAGTAGAGCTTTAATTCCATAAAGGCTCCAAGGTCTACTTATTTCATCCTCATGGACAATCAAAGAGTTTCTAAACCATGAGATTAGAATGTATCCAGAATAGAATTTCATTTCATAGTATCAAAATTGTTTGTGTTGGAGGGGTCCTTAAAGAATATATAGTTCCAGCTCCCTTGCCATGGGCAGGGACAACTTTCACTTGACCAGATTGCTCCAACCTTGCCTTGAACACTGCCACTCAAACTATGACTCTAAAGGCTGAGAATGTACAGCAGTAGTGACCAATAATAAATAACCATTTCATTTTTTAAGTGCTAGAAACGTCACTTCCTGAGACACATAAATATGTTTTAGCTTGGAAGAAAATGCAAAGACATGAAGATATTTGCTTCAAATGGCAGAAGAATTTCAGTAGATTGGTGCAGAGACTGCTAGCCTCAGAAAAATAGAACAATACATTATCCCATTCCTTCTCTTTTTGGTGGCAGGCACAGGACCGATCAGCTAGTGACAGAAATTTCCTAGTGACATCTGGATCCTTGGCACATTCCTCTGGCTGTTCAGGAGTCACTTTTAAGCTTGAAACAGTTATTTTGCTGGTGGGCTGCCTACTATTCCAAATTACTTGATAAAAAGCATTATAAAACACTGGGAGCACATGAAATTCTTTAGAGTTGTATCATAACCCTTTTGTCCAGTACAGCTGACATTTCTAAGCTTTACTACATGTTGGAAAACTCTGGGTACAATATGTCACAGATTTGTGATGAAACATGGCAGATTTTTGTAAGTTCATTTCAGCTGTGTGTTTCACTTTTCTCAGCCATGAGTTGCTCTGCAGTCAGTATTTCTGTCTAAGAGCTCTACTGCACAAAATCCAGTTGACACAACATCATGGAAAAGCTTCAAGGGACTAGGGACTAGATTGCCAAGCAGCTAGAACAATCAAGTGTCTGTGAAAAAACAACAGGCACTCAGTTAATCAAAAAAGGCAGGCACTGTGGTAACTAACAGAAGTGACATTTGCTGTTATCTCTGTTGTGTTTGGTGAACAGAGTTTGTGACTTTCCCATCAATTTAGTTACCAGCACACGTAATTTGCTCGTGCAGGAGCCACGGGCCCTTTTTATCACGTTTTCCCTGAATTTTCATCCTCCTTTGCAAGCTTTGATGAGTTTCATTAATTCCAGGGACTCCGGGGGAAAGAGAGGGGCCTTCTTGAAGCATTTGCTGGCAGCTTGTATGTCTGAGATTCCCCTCAAGCAATTGCGAATAACTGGTTCAACTTCCTTGGTGCTTTCTAAGTCAGTTGTTCAAGAGTCCTTGATCCTTGCCTTAGGACTGCAAAGATTAAACCTCTCTAGCTTAGAAGGAGCCAGGTAGGAACATTGGCCTGTTATCAGTGACTCACTAGCTGAAGAGTATAATCTTTTATTTATTTATTTATTTTTGTTTTGGTTTTCATTTTTTTCCTTATTCTTCCCTCTAAAAAATACCTCCTGTAATTATCCCTGTGCCATCTGGAAAAATACCACCACACTGATAAACTCAGTCTTTGGCATAATACAATGAAGTCCCTGAAGCTGGCGATTTGGAACAGGAATATTGACATATTCCATGCTGTACTCCTTGCTGAACCTTGGATATGTGCTCTTTTAATATGTGTGTTTGGAGATAATATCTTTTAAATGCACATTTGAACAACACTCTCAGGCACATGTTGTGATTATTGGGGCTGTTCTGTGCAGGGCCAGGAGATGGACTTTAATGAATCTTGTGGATCCCTTCCAACTCAGAATATTCTGTGATTCTGTGTTTATTTTTCCTAGAAACTGACATAGCTTCCATTTAGTGGATGTGCAAATTGCAAAGTCTGTATGCTTTTAAAATATGCAAGGAAATTTTAAATTTACTCAACATGATTAGTTTAATCCTGCAGTCCAACACAAAACAGGTTAAAAGTTGAAAACAGTCAGAGCAAGTCAACTGAATGTAGCACTCTGTCTACTGAGGTAAGACTGACCGGCTGACAAATCAGTTCTACTAAGCAGCATCCTGAGGCATTATGATGCCCCTCACAACATTAATGAATCCCCAGTCCCCTGTCCTGTCATCCCTGCAGTGTCATATTTCACACTGGCATGGATGCTGAGGGCTTGAGCCACTGTGATGGCACCCAGCAAAATACAGACTGGGAAGCTCTTCCTAGGTAACAGAGTTCCCATTCTGCCCAGGGAATTAGTCTGTAGGAAATGCTCTTTACCTCTGAATTCACAGCACATACTTCCAAAAGCAGCATTTAACAGAGCTGTATTTGGGATTGTGCTCCAAAATTAACTGATGCAAATTAAATCCTTGCATATTTATTAGTTTTGATTAAACTGACATAGCCACCAACATTTTCAGAAGTAACAGTCCAAATCTGAGACTTTACAATAGTCTAATTATGTTATATTCATTTCCCACTCATCCCTCAAATCTATGCAAAGCAGCATCATTAATTAGCCTGCCCACTGCAACTGCTAACAAGATGACTGATTGATAACAGAGATTTCTCAGTGTAAGCTGTGAAATCTGAAACATCATTTTAGGTAAGATCAGATGGACCATGTCCCTCACTGCCTCCAGGTCACTGTCAATCACTGTTTTTTGCCAGTTCCTTTTTTCTTCCCACCACAAAAACATCAGTAATCTAAGAGGTTCAGAAATGTTTCAGTTATATAAAAGACACAAATCACAGAATCACAGAATATGCTGAATTGGAAGAGACCCACAAGGATCAGTTGTATCCAACTCCTGACCCTGCATGGGACCATCCCCAAGGATCACACCATGTGCCTGAGAGTGTTGTTCAAACTCTTGAACTCTGTCAGGCTTAGTGCTGTGACCACTCCCCTGGGAATCTATTCCAGTGCTCAATCACCCTCAGTGAAGAACCTTTTCCTAATATCCAACATAAACCTCTCCTAAAATGACTTTAGGCCATTCCCTCAGTCCCTGTCACTGGTCACCAGAGAGAAGAGATCAGTGCCAGCCCCTCCTCTTCCCCTCATGAGGAAGTTGTTGCTGTGATGGTGCCTCCCCTCAGGCTCCTCCAGGCTGAACAGACCAAGTGACCTCAGCCACTCCTCATTCAGCTTCCCCTGCAGACCTCTCACCACCCTCTTTGCACTCTTTTGGATGCTCTGTAAGAGCTTCATGTCTTTCTGATACGGTGGCACCTGGAACTGTTCCCAGCTCTCGAGGTGAGGCCCCCCAGCCCAGAGCAGAGCAGGACAATCCTCTCTCACTGGTGACGTTGTACCTGATGGCCCCAGGACAGGGTTGGCCCTCCTCAAATGAGCTCACTCTCTCCCTCTAAAATAATACTTTTTATTTTATACAGTTCAAACTGAAATGTTTTGATATTTGGAATTTAAATAAGAGCTTTTTGAAAACATACATGCAATTTTCATTCAGTAAAGCACACTAAATAGATGATGAAAATGTATTATAATTTTAAGTTTTCAATTCTAGCATATGAGAATATACTTATAGAAAACATTGCAGTCACTTCTAAATTTGAGAAAATTGCAATGTTCTTGAATTAGGGACCTTATCAGAATAAAGGAACAGAAGAAATCAAATACAACCTGTCAAACAAATATCCCTCTATCTCCTTCTATGTGAAACCATAAAATGAGGATTCAGATTAGACTAACGTTAAAATCCTGTCTTGATTTGTACCCCCTATTTTCCTGATCAAAGGAAAACACCCTTATTAAGTAGGCAGTAACCCTGGAGATTTGCTCTTTCCAGCCCCTTGCTCCTTGTCTGTCTGTCTTTGCTGTGACCAAAAGACATAAAAGTATGAAGGCTACTCTAACTGACATGCAACTAGTAATAAGTAGTAAGAGAAGATGTGATTTTAATGAATATATAATTCTCATCAACAACCAGTATCATGTACTCATAGAAAACATCAATCAATCGCTTGAAATTGGTCTCATTTTCAGCTAATTGCTGTACAGTGCTCAATGCAAAAAAAACCCAAGCAGATTCAAGAGGACATAGATGTTGTGGGATGCCCGCTAATAACTTCCAGGCAAATGGTGAAAATATTTGGTGGAGCGGTGCTAGAAGTTATTTTGGGCACAATAATCTGTGGAAACATTTAGCTTAAAAGCAGTGGGACAAGAATTGGACATGATCTGTATAAAACATAGGTGGCTATTTAGCATCCCATCTTCATTGAGGCTCAACAGTGACATCTGATAGCCAAAGCACTCAGAGTGTTCCATTTCTGGTAGATCTTGACAATTTTGAAGGTGTTTATCTACCTACCCTTCAAATATATCCATTATATATTAGTTATATTTAAGTCTTTTCTCCGTTGATTGCAGTCTCACTGGTTCACACTAAAGAAGTGTAGTTCTTTGCAATCAAAATATAGAGCCATAAAAAGGTCAAAATTACAAATAATTACAATAATTTGCAAAATTACATTAAAACTTCAAATCCTGATGACCTATTCAGTGAAAAAATAAATTGTAATACTAAATGTAAAATGCACAACAGGATTCCATTCTCTTGACAAGAGGCTGCAAAGATTTTTCAAAATGATCCAATAATTACAGAGTAAGAAGTATTACAGAGTTTTATGTAAGAAAAAGTAAATTGGGAAAGTTGGTCATTTAAAAGTAAAGAAATAGTTATGTTCCTGCATGACCCTGGAGAAACAAACTGTAATTGACCCTTCCCTGAGCAAGGGGAATGGACTAGATGACCTCCAGAGGTCTCTTCCAGCTTCATCTATTCTGAGATTTTGTGATTCCTTCAAATAAATCTCCTGTGCACTGGCATTATACATTTTGAGTTAATCACAAGGTTTCATGCTATTATTTTCCACAAGAATCCTGACCTGTTCAAAAGACTGATCTAAACCTTACTGAAAGCCAGAGTTTTTCCAATGGACTTCAGTATGCTCTAAATCCATAATTCATGTGATGGATGGTATCTCTCAAATGAGGGGAAAAGACTGACTTTTGTTTTGAAATAATAATTATCATAGCAGTACAGAGCAGACAGCAAGGAGTACAATGGCTGTCAATGCAAATATTATTTATCAATGGATAGAACATTAAACAAATTAATTAAATGGTAGTTAAACAATATATTAAATACTTTTTTAATTCACTTCTCTGTAAATGAAGCCTTGCATTTATGTCTGTATTCAATTTATGACATTATCTGATCTTCCTATTGTGAGTCAGGGCTTGTTCTGTCTTACTACAGTATCAATTTAAAATAACTTCTGTACCTTCAACTGAACTATTCCAAATTTATGTTGGTCTGAACTGGGGCCTGGTCAGGGAGGAATCAGCTGAGCTGTTATCTCTGTCATCATGGTTTAGTGCAGAAAACATGGAAGTTGGTCCTGGGATTTATTCAAGATTTGCAGTGCTTTGAGCTGCCAACAGAGTATTCAGTGCTGAAAAAGCTTTACTTCTGTGAAAGGAAAAAAGGAATTGCTTCTGTGAAAATAAGGAACAATAAATTATTTATAAGTATTTATGCTTTGATAGCTGCTTATTTTTTTACTTTACCTTTTTTATTTTGCTTACATAACAATTCTTTTTCTGCCCGCTGTTCTAATGTGACATCTGTTCTGTCTTTTGGGTTCTACCTCTGTCCAGTGTGTGGCATTTAATGAAATTATGTTTTGCCATTGGTTTTTGTCTCTATAAAACACCTAGTTTAAATAATATTCTTTGAAAAAAATGCAAGGTGTTATGCATGCTATAGACTCCAGGAAACTGGGGAACTGGAGAGCCATTACTGAGTCTTGAAAAAACACTCCTTACTGCAGAAACCACAGTATACTTTCTGGATTTGAGTCAAATTTATTTGTTTTTATCTTTTGGCTTTGTAGAAATCTTGTGGAAAGTCTGAGTGAAGTGTCAAAGATAAGAAAGCACCTTAGCTTGCTTCAGACTCATCTCCTTCTGTTTCCTATGATTTCTTACAGTGACTAATTGAGCTTATCTCAGCTCAGTTATTCTTTGCAGAGAGACCATCAATCTGCCCTGTAACTTTATAGTCAAAAGCAACAGACCCTCAAACCCCAACTGTGGTCTCTGGTGGGTGTGTAGAGTGGATCTGTAGTAATGCGAGCAGCTAGTACTGAGTGCCACTATCACAGAAACCTGGTATTTTATGATTAACCACTTAATTGACCTTTGAAAATATGCTTAATGCTACACAGAGGCACCAAAAGCAAGTTAAAGCCTCAACTGAGGCAATGTTTAAAATTTCAACACTGTGAGGAGGCTGTGCATCTTCTGCTAGAGGCTCAAGGCTTTTTTTCTTGAAAAATAATGCAAGTTTTTATCTTCAGGATAGAAGAAGTAATGAAAGTTTTAAGGCTAATGGTCTTTTGTCTAGAGGGAATATATTTTACTTCTGTCTTGTATAAACAACACTTATATTTCAGTTATATAATAACTGAAAATTTCTGACCAGAAGTGTCAATGCTTACTAGTTTATCTCCCTTTTGGACAAAGAAGGTAAGATGCTGGAATAGAATTCCCTGAGTAGCAATAAACTTAAATTGTATCACATTTTATTTTGATGACACATTGTATTATTTCAGTTGCCTTTTCACCTTCCTAGTGGAGCAGTTGCCTTTGAAAGACAACCAAGAGCTGTGACGGGTGATGTAATTTAGTCAATGGTTTAGATGAGCACTGGACAGAATGTGATTTAAATTATCAGTCATTTACGAAATACAGTTCTGCCGTGTCTTCTTTTTCTTAACAAATCTGGATGCAGGGATAATTCCTAAGTTACTGGCTTGCCCTCAGGAGAGGCCTGATTTTATGACAATCCATGCTGCTTGAAATTCTCTTTTACTTTCATGTTATGGAGTAAGGATAAGGTCAGGACAAGTGTTTTTCCTATAGCAGTCTCCTGCATCTTATTCCCAAATAGCAAACATCTCCTAAAGCATAAATGGGAAAACAGGATCATAGACAGCCACTGCACAGGACTACTATGTTCCATTACTTCCACTGCACCATCCATATTCTTAAGGCATTCCTAAAATTTGTTAAACTAGTAAAAATAGATGTGCTGCTGCTGCTCAGAACCTTCCCTTCCCTTCCCTTCCCTTCCCTTCCCTTCCCTTCCCTTCCCTTCCCTTCCCTTCCCTTCCCTTCCCTTCCCTTCCCTTCCCTTCCCTTCCCTTCCCTTCCCTTCCCTTCCCTTCCCTTCCCTTCCCTTCCCTTCCCTTCCCTTCCCTTCCCTTCCCTTCCCTTCCCTTCCCTTCCCTTTCCCTGTGGAAAGCTGGGAAGTCTATCTTTAGTACCATTAAATCATGGATGAGGATGCCTCCAATAAAACATTATTTATATCTCTTGCTTAACATTTTGCTTAATAAAAAATGTCAGAAAGGAAGGCAGAGTATGACAAAACCAACAATTTGACAATAAATTCAGTAAGATTTCATGCTTTTCTTCATTCTGCCTTTTCTAGAGGAAACTTTGCTAACCAAGTAAAACTGGGAGACAAACTAAATATTGAGGGGTATATTTCTAATTTCACCATCCTTTGCCATCCCATCATTAGTGATTTCCTTATCAAATGAAGGTAAAACCAAATCGGATATTTCCAGCACGTTAAGCTGAACAACTTTAAAAAACAGCAGAGAAGGGGGGGGGGAAAGGGGAAAAAGTGTTCTTCAAATGAGATCTTTATCTATGTTTGCTTGTTCAATTGCCGAGGCATTTCACTATTGCCTGCAGCAGGTACAAACCATGTGTGATAACATGGTAACCAGACTTGAACTCCTCCAGACCAATTTCGATTCTTTCACCGCATGCCACAGGAAGTCATGAACAGTTGTTCCATTATCATTCTTTGATTTCCAAAGACATCCTAATTTTTGAAATAGTTATCAGTAAATTAATTTCATATGTAGTACATATATATAATATGTGGAATATACTTATCATGAAGCATTCAGTAAACTTAAAGGAGAATATTTCATTTATATATTCTGTTTACCAGCACAATCTAATCCTAACATTCCACCAAAACATAATTTACAAACTTCTATGGGATTGTTCCTGCTTGAACAAGAACTTGCTACATGAACAATTTTCCAAGGAACAAATGATTGCAGATTTGTTCTATAAAGACAGTGGCATGAATATGAATATATGTAATATTTCTTGCTCTAGAATTTAAAGCAATCTATGCAAAGCAATCTATTCAAGATAATTATATCTTGAATCTAAAATCTGAGAACTGACAAAGATTGTAGACAGCACTTTGCTGTCATGTGGAAGGCTCTGAGCTACAGAATCATTCAAGTTGGAAGAGGTCACCTTATTCAGCTCCTGCTGCTTCTTCAGAAGCAAGGACAACTTACATCAACTTGCTCAGGGCCATGTCCTGTTGAGTTTTGAATATCTCCAAGACTGGAGACAAAGCAACATCTCTTGACAAGTTGTTACAGGGCAGCCTCACTGTGAATTTTTTGTTCCTACACCCAATCATAATTTACCATGTTTCAACTAGTGTTTCTTCTCTTTTTTTTTGTTTTGGCAAGAAAGACATCTAAAATGAAAGGCAGTCTTTTTTCATGTCATTTCCTTCAAATGTTAGTCTGCTACTTCTTGTTCTAGAGAAAATGTTGAACACAAGAGATATTTGGAATTCTCAAAGCTAGAAAGGAAAAGTCTTGAAGAAAAAAAGGAAACAAGAATGCTTTTAAATTCAACTCTGTATATTCAGAAATGAAATATATATTTTCTGTGAATAAAAGTCTTGAAATTTTCTTCAATTTCTGGACAGAAAGACAAAATATTCAAAACGTTGAAGCATTCCTAAGGAATCCACAGGTGTCACAAATGGTAGCTCAGAATCAGACTGCATCAGGTACCTGGCTTTGTTTTTTACCACAGCTGGCTGATTACTCAGCTTTGTCTGTCACAATCAACCGTCAGCTGAGAGAAAGGTCAGTGAAGATGGTTAACAGCATTTTGTTTTTTCCAAGTAAATTAAGGGTTATTGCGGTGTTTGGGGTTTTTATTTTTGCTTTATTTTGTTTTGTTCCTTTTTTCCAAAGAAGTAAAATCAAGTGCAATTATTTTTGTAGTTCTAGCAGAGGAGGCTGACAGAAAATGTACTTTATTTTTTCTATGTCTTATTAAAAAGTGGCTTCGATCCAGGTGACTCAACTGGTATATGAGTTTACAAATACACAAGGGCAAAAGGATCATCCAAGCCTAAAGATGCTGCAAAAAAGTTATTTATTCTTGTCTGAGCAAAAATAATTACAGCCTTTCAGATTAGTAATTTATTCATGTTCATTCAAATACTTTAATAATGCAAATGTTTTAGTGACATGAATATATTTACCCATGCTTTAACAAAAGAGAAATAAATTACCTATCCTTTTCCAAACTCAGTATTAATAGTTGTAAAATCAAAAATGGCAGTACCTGACCTCCAGTCACCTATGTCTGGCAGAAATCAAGATTTAATCTGGCTTTTTTAATGACTCTGCACAACCTTAACTGTCCATTAGGTTTTTGTGTTGCAACACCAAGATGGCTGGGCACAATAAAACAAAGAATCTAAGTAAATGGATCCACTGTGCTATTAACTTCTTTTAAGAAATGAAATGGCCTTTGACAGAGTGCTTTGCAGGTTGAAAGGAGCACTGCTTACTAAATCTGCCCACCACAGGATCTAAAAGTGAAAGAATGACTATCTGCACATCATATGCATAACAGGAAGTTACTTGCTGAGAATAAAAGGGCAGCTGCTGACAAACAAGAAAAACTATGAGCAGTTATTTTTGAGAAGGATGTAAGATTAATCTCTTATTGATGCATGCTGAGAAGCCTTCTTTTGCAAAATTTGAAGCTGAACTGGAAATATATTAATCATAAACCAAAGGGTCTCGTACTGCACGCTGACTTTTTAGTGAGTTGCCACTGGCTTTAAAGATCATGGTGAATGTGAGTGGCTATAAGGGGCATATGCACTATAATAGAAGCCAGAAATGCAAAACTGGTCAATGGGATCTGATAGTCCACAAAACTATTTGTTGACCTCCCAAGGCTTCTCAATCTTTTACGAATGTTTGGAAATGCCTGCTCCAAACCACACTCTCCTAATGTCCATTAACAGGCTGTCTAGTTTAGCTGCAACTATCCTAAACACAACCTCATAATGTTTTCTGGGATATTTTCTATGGTTCTGCATGCTATTTGCATGCGTGCTCTGTCTGCATTATCTGTTTCTCCATTTAAGATATTTGCCTTAGTTTGTAGGGTTCTTCCGAGATTAAAAAAAGAGAAAGCTAAAGGGAAACTGGCACAGCAGCACTCAGAGATGCACTCACTGGTGCAAAGTATGGCTGAATTCCTGCCTAGGCTGCATTTTTGCCCCCCTGGAAAACTCTGGTGACAAAAGTGGCATAGGGACTACAAATTCTCCACATCCAGCTTCTCTTTATTTCTTGTTTCTTTTTCTTTTGTGTGGGAGCCACTCATCTGGCAGAAGGCTTTCAAGCAGAACTAACTTAAATACTTGCCTGAACTCCCCAGTGCACCTTCCTGGAAAGGGCAAGGGGCAAAAGGCACTGGGTTTTCTCTCTTTAGCCTGTAGTGCAACCTCTACCTCAGAGAAAAAGAGATTTCCACAGTGAAAATTTTCCTTCTACAGACTGAAGACAAGTCTTAGGATACAGCTAGGAATTAGTTTTTTGTCCTGAGCTGTTAGTCAGAAGGCTGGAGTTTAAAATTCAAAATTCCCAGAAAAGCACTGCAGACTGGGGAATTGACAAATCTAATTCTTCCTGCCTTTTAGGAAGAAAAAAGCTTTCAGCATCCATACAATGTGCAAAATTTCCCTCCTGAATGCAATGGGTATGTCTCATATTGCTTTCAGTCTACTAGTAGACTAAATACCACTATAATAAACCCAAGGCCTTAACACAAGGGAAAAATAGATGGATTCCAGCTGAGAGACTTAAATTTCTCAGATCATTACAGGACTAGCTATTTGCACTTGGCTAGCAAGCGCTAGGTTTTCCTTATATTTGTTTCAACTCCTGTGAGTTTAATACTGCAGACTCACATTGTATGTGACAGGCTCCAAACCATAAATTGATTGAAGCTTTTGTCTAACCAGGTATCTCCATCTATGTAGAGGTAGAAAGTGATACAGGTCCAGCAGAAGAAGACTGTGAGTGCTGGTGATCACTCATTCGTATGGAAGTGCTGTTGGCAGCTCTGCAGAAGAGGCAGCCTAGGTAAGGGTACCTGTAACTAATCCATCAGTCAGCTGGCAAAGCAGAACACAGGGTTGTTTGTCAAGATTTTTTTCAAGGGCTTAAGGCTTGTTGTTCTAGACAGGAAAAAAGACAGAAAAAGAATAAGATGTGGAAGAAAAATTCTACCTAAGTAAAACTTGGAGGATTTTGGTCGGTTCATTAACGAAACACCACAAGAAGGCAATAAAACCACGTTGGGCAGCAGAGGACTGTAGGAAGTTGAAACAGGGAAAGGCATGTAGGCATGTAGCCTTTCTGTCTCATCTACTGTGAGTTCTTTTCCAAGTTCATGGTTCAAATTCAATAGGATAAGGTCTTTTGTTTGACATGGCAGTCTGGATTGAATTTGCAGACTGGTCATTACATATGACAGCACTGGCATTAGTTGCCAGCTGTTGTCAAGGCTTCAGTTATGCAGCACATGCATCCCCACTGCCCCTGAGAGCATTTGTCCCACTTGCCTTCTCAACCCCTCACTAGAGCCCACACTAGCAGCACTCATACTTTCTCCACCAGAAAAAAGAATACAGTGGGTTTTTCAGGGCTCTTGAAGTAGTGCAAAACACTGGAGAAATCAATAATCCAGAAACATGCCTTTATAACATGAAGGGTGATCTCTGTGGTCACACACCAAGAACCAAGTGTGCCATGTACAGCATGCTGAAGGCCTAACCAAGTTCCTTTCCATCCCAAACTGGTGGCAACAGTGCAAATAGGAGGCATAATACATCTTCTGGAGAATCTACCACATCTCTGTCTCATTTTCCCCCAAAAGAGTGAGGCTCTTCATAGATGCAGCAGTGCAGTGCCAGTAGTATGTGTGGCACCAAAGCAATCAAGCTGCAACAACAGATAGGAAAGAATCTCCTCTTTGCTCCCCCTCTGGCATATCTACACCTATATAATTAAATGTCAGAATTGGTTCTTATGGAAAAATGAGAACCTGGAAGTTTTGGATTTCTCCCATAATCCATATGACTGGAATACCTTCATCATCTCTGTGTTGGGCCTTCTGTTACTTCAGAACCAATCTATTTTTATTTATGCCTTTTTTGAAAATATGAAAAAGTGGGGAAAATAATCAGTGAAAAACTCAGCTTCCTGAAAACCTCTCAGCTGCCTGAAAAAAGATTTAGCTGAGCAAACTTCAGCTTCTTTCTGGATTCTTTCTGCACTGTATAGGTGCAGATTAAATACAAGCTGTTTCAAAACCTGACACTATGTACCAGGTATAATGAGTTGCATACTATGCTCTGTTTTCCTTACCTATTAAGTATAAACCACAGCTCAATGCAGTTAATATAGACTGAAATTCGAATTCTTCACAGAATTCTTAGTAAATTTAATTTAAAAAAACAGTCTACTTTCACTAAGATACTTCTTAGAGCTCCAAAGAAAATCCAAAGTATATCTGGACTGATAATGGAAGACAATAATTTGCTCCTGGAGTATCAGTTCAAGTCCAGCCCAGACTGGTGGTAACCTGAAATTTTTATCTTCTTGAAGTTACCTGATCACATTATTCCCTATAGACAAGTGTGTCCATCAGAAATATGCAACAGCTGGCACAGATCGGCTTCTTGCTGGCATTTGCAAGAGTGAGGATGGGGTAGGAGTGTGGTTGGGATCTAAATTATTCCTCCCTCGAGGTGGTCTGGCCAACAGGGATAGAGGCACTTAATTTGAAAGGGAAACTTGAACTTTGTAGTTAATGGATGAATAAATGGAAGACTTCAGTCTACAGGACTGTCAGATTGTTAGTTTTCACAAACACTTAAATCAAATACCACATCTGAGGGGAAGAAATTAAGATGTAAATATCCAGGAGCCAGTGCCAAGACCAGTGAGATCAGAAAACAGATTTGCACTATTTTGCTTCTGTGCCTCAAAATATCAAGATCTTATTGCCTGTAAAGATGGTTTGTCATGTTTTTAAAAAGGTTCAAAGGACATAAAATGTTTATCCTCTGATCTGCCCACAAAATAAATTTTTACAAAAGACACATAAAAATGGCTTCTCTAAAAATTCAGATATTTATTTAGAGAGGGGTTAATTGGACACTACTGTTGCCATCAACAGCAGTTTCTCTCTGCTGTTCATGAGCACTTTCCTGAAAATTACAAGCAGCCCACTCCTGTGTCTGGTGTGTATACTTACTGATGAATCATGCCAGTCAAATATAGAGTGCTCTGAGTGACCACTGCATGAGTCTGAAAAAAAATATTGGACATTTCATAAGTTTACCCTGAACTATTTTAAAATTCAATGGCCAAGACATATTTGTACCAATATAACGTAAACATTCATTGGACTCCTGAGCTGGTAAGGAAATGAGTCTGTTGCTTTCTGGGCTGGCTGTGCAGGGCAGAGCTGTCAGCTCCAGCAGGGTCACCTGCTAGCACAGGCTTCACTGACATCCAGGGCACTTCATGGCCCAGGAAGGTGAGCTGCATTAGTCTACACCGTGGACATGTAGTCTATATTCCTAACTGAATATGGAAAGCACCAGCTGTAAGGAAACATAAATTGTACAGTTGGTTTGGTTTTGCATATCAAATATGTGCAGCATATTATTCACAGATTCCGTTAATTAATCCTGATGAAATCATAATGAGAAAAACATTAACACTAATCGATTTGGATGAGATGAAATTTCAGACCTTCCTGACATGCTTATTTGTGGCACATACCATAATAAAAACCAACCAGCCAGCTTTCCACTTGCAATGTAAGCATTAGCTTCCCCAATGGTAAAACAGAAGGTCAGCTTAAAAGTCTCATTTTCTACAATCAACAGCAATGCTTTAAATGACATAGAAGAGCATGCAAGTATTAGAGCTATTGTTTCCATAAAGCTATTCTGCTGGCGACTATTCATAGCCACCCTTTGCCACATGATTCCTTTCCTAAGCAGCTTTCCAATTTAAGTTTCCATAGGCTACGGTTTGACAGAGTAGCTAGAAGAATTTGTGCATGTATATTATGAAGTTTCATTATCCTTTTTGCTTTTATGAATAGCATTCCTTAGAGGATATGTTCTGTGGGTGCTCTGTGCCAAGGCAGCATTATTTTCCCTTCTTGACTAATGAGGGTTCACCACAGAGAAATAAATCACGTTGCGCACTTTGTGCAAAGTTTTTTTGAAAGGCTCGACAGAAGGCAACTTTTGAAAGCAAGCAGTTGGACCTTCATGAAAGTCCCCCTGGCAAGCAGTATGAGCCAGCATATTTCCTAGGCTGGTCACTGATTGCCATGAAAGGCCTTTGGGAGCTCACCAAAATTCCCTACTTGAAAGGCTTGTGAGTAGCTGCCCATGACAAACACCAGGATTGTACAAACAGAAATCATAATCCAAGGCAAAGTCAGGCCCATAAGACATTATCTCTCAGCCAAGTTGGAAGATATTGTGTGATTTCTCACCCAGAGTCTAATAATACTCATTCAATCAGTCCTTTCCTTCAGTGTTGGGTACTGCTGAAGTTACCCTTTTATCTTCTCTCTCTCAAGCAAGACCACCTATTTCTATTTAAAATGCAAGTGAGAAAATCAAAATGTACCTCCAGGTTTTCATATCTATATTTTGATTCTGTAATACCTCCAACAGAGGAGGTAAAGTGGTGAATGCATCAGACTTTTCAGCAGAAAATGTCAAAGATGCGGTTTCATTCTGCAGAGGTAACACATTGCTTATTGCAGGGGGTTCTGCAGTCTTCTGGAAAGAAAAATAGCAGCAAGGTAACCTTGGAATAAAGTATCCATCTTTGACTACCCTGGAAGAGAGTCCTCTTTGGTGATTTGAAAAGGCTGTGAAAAAGTGTCCACTTCACACTTTCCTCAAATATGCACAAATGGGGGGCTTTTGTCACAGTTTGTCTTTTGTTTTCTTGTATATTTGTACTGGTGGCTTGTGAAGGCCTAGAAATGAGTGTGTATCATGTCCAAAGTTTATATCCATCTGTCACCAGCACTAGAGGCTGCTGCATTTTAAATCACTTCAGCATACTGCTTGCACAGTGACTCAGCCCTGACAGGGGTGTCCACCCTGAGGATGAGAAAATGATTCAGTATTCATTAGTCTAACTTAATGCAGTCTCTCCTCAGCAGGAGAACAGCCAATCATGTGCCTTATCTGTGCCTGCTTCTGTGATTTATCCACTGAGGAGTGACCTACAATCAAGAACTTTACTTAAAACCTTTTCACAGGCAGCTATCTGCCAGTCTGGAGATAAAGCTAAGCTAAACACCCATGCTAATTTCAGACTTTGCTTTTCTTACAATCTGAGAGCTTTCCATAAAGTTTTTGAATAAAATAAGTCACACATACTGCCCATACATTTTCAAAAATCAGAGGCATTCTGTTTCCTAAACTGCTCTTGTGGGGTTTTTTGGTTTTTGGTTTTTTTTTTGTTTTTTTTTTAAATATTGGAAAAATGACACTAATCTTAATGTATCATTCCAGAGATGTGTGCTCCAAACTGTGCAGGATTTCAGGATGGTGTTGCAATGTAAAATGAAACCACAAAACACCCCAAGCCTTATGAACTTTTTCATTTGTGAAGGTGGAAAAACAGTCTGCTTGACTAAAGAGCTGAGAAAGAGAGAGTGGGTCTAATTCCAGTACATTCTTCTCAAATAAACCTGAAGTTGAAACATATTGAAACTCCCTGCATCATGAAGCAACCTAAAATGCTTTCCAAGGGTGTCTGATTTGATAACAAGATGCAAAGAAGGGGAATAGAATGACAGACCTGTCAGTCTACCTGTAAAAAGAAGTCTTCTTTCTCTTCCCTGTGCTGACTTTTCCTTGTCAAACTTGTGTTTGCAGGTAGAGGGGTAGAAAAGCAATAAGCTGGTTTTTTGTTTTTCTTTGCTTTGCTTTCTATACACTCCCAAATGATATTTTTTCCTAGCCTAGGTTTTTTCCTAGCCTAGGTTAAGCTGCAGTTGTGGAAATAATATTTCCAACAAACATTCTGAATCTCAGTAGATTTTGCCCTGTAGCTTTACAGAGCCTTTAATTCAGTCAATATGTGACAGTTTCAGTTTAGAGAAGGCAGAACAGAATGCCTTGACCCACAGCAAAGGGGAAACAAGAAGGATCAGCTCTGAAGAAGACCCATTTTTTGAGGATTCTTTGGCCTTATGTAAATTAAAATTCAGAGAGAGGAAAAATTATTACATTTTTTCTTGCCTCAGGGTGAAATTATTGGACTCCCAAGGAAGCTAGATAGATTTAGAAGATTCAGGTGCTTTCAAACACCTAGTCAATTTATAGATAGCAGTTTTTCATATAATCCCATGATTGAAGAATAAATGAATCTGACAGCCAGCACCTCAGTAAGGTAAGAAATCAGACTAATTTTTTTTCCAATGTCAAGTCAGTGTCATTTTGGGAAATAACCCTATTTGGGATCAGTTTTCTAAGTTACTTATTGCTTCAAGAGAAAAAAGGTAGAGAAAGCAACCCGTAATTAATATAAGCATAAACTTGTTTTGATTTGTTTCAATATCTCTCCCTTCTGTCAATTCCAAGCACTATCAGATGGAGTTATCATTAGCTATGAGATTAATTCTCATAATTTTTTTTTTCTGCACATCATGTAAAGTTATGAGATGTTTTTCAATAATCTTTTCTTAAATGTAGAGAAGTTTCTCCTGATTTGAAGAGTAATAGAGGGGTTTTGTTGTTGTTTTTTTGGCTTTGAGATTTTTTTGGTCCATTACAGAATGAAGTAAACCCCACAGCACTGAAGGTTAATGATGAAATTGTATGTGCACTCTACCATTTCTCTGTCTTCTTTTTTTATTCTACTCAATTTCTACTGAGTGTCATATATTTGAAGTAATTTAGGCTGTTTCCTTGTAACTAACAGAACTTATGTTTAAAGTAGCTATTTTAATTTGTGTGTATGTGTATGTGTGTGTGTGTGTGCGCATGTGCATGTGTGTAAAGTAATTGTCTGTATTGTATCAGATAGCGAACTGGAAATTCCCAATGTCCCAAAGATGTCTTGAAGCCCTGCTTTTAAAAAAACAGCTTTAAAAATCTTGCTTAGCAAGAGTTTACTTCTCTGTAAAAACAACAGATGATTTGTATGCACCTGAACATTACCATTTTTAAGACTGCCAGACAAAGCCAGTAATAATGATTTGTATGTCTGGTATGTATTGGTATTTTTGAACCTTCTGCTTCTCAGATAAGCAGATGGGAAATGGATGATTGCTGTGAAGCTCTATGGAAGCATATGAAGCATAAAGAAACATAAATAAAGTGGTGTAAACCAATGTGTTTAGCTAGCCTCCAGTTTTAACTCCTGCAAGCACTACAGCAAAGAGATTGGTAACATATACTGATTAAGGCTCAAAGGCAATAGTCAATCTGTAAACTACGATGGACTATGTAGAACTGTGATTTTTATTTTACATTGAAAACATGTAATTGTCAGCAATTAAAGCCCTAGTAATATTTGAGTCAAAATCCCAAAGCTGAAAAACACTAAAGGGATCTTTTTGCATTGCTATGTGGTTGTCCTTGTTTGTATGTAAGTGCAAACAGTGCCTTTTTATTTTTAAGGTTGGTCAAGAACTGAGACAAATGGGGTGCTTCTTATGCTTATTTCACCTCAGTATGACAGAAAGCTATGGATATTTGATTTTGTAACCCATGAAGTAGCAGAAAATCATGTGGGAAATCATTTATGCAGTACCTTTCACAAATGCTTTCTATCACTTATGTCATGTGAAAGTTGCTCACAAAATACTGCAGAAAAATGTTGAAACTACTGGTACTGCAAGGCCAGTCTGGATCAAGAAAGAACAATGACATTTTTTCTGCTTTTCTTTCATAGTTTTGGAGATTTTTTCTCCTTTACCTGGGATTTAGTGTTTTGAATCAAATCAGACTGCGCTACTTCTATCAATATGTGAGTATGGGAAAAAAAAATTCAAGAAGAGTTTTCAAGTGCCCTCCAACTGACATTTACTTTTGTATGTGAAAATTAATTAAACTTTGGGCTATCTCCCACTTTAATTTTTTCCTTTTCTTTTTTTCCTTTTTCCAGAGCAGGAAGTTAGTCAGGTTGTTGTTTGAGTTTTTATGAACACTGTCTGTTACTGAATTTCACCTAATGTCCAGTCAAGTTACCAGAATATTTATGGATGCTCCCTCATATAATTTAACTTTGAGCTCCATATTTTATCCACCAAATGAAATTGTGTGCAATATTTCTCCTTGCAAATTACTGCTAAGCCATTTAAGAAATGTGATTTTTGGTGGATTTAGTGCTTCTTCAGAAAATAAGATAATCACTCTAAAATCTATTGAGAATTAAAACACTGACTGATATAACACATCTCCTCTCTTCTTGTGAACGCTCATATTTAAATCTAAGCAATTTCCTTGTCATATTTTACTGAATCTTTTCACTCATCATGTAACTTTCTATCTTGTCTGTCTGTATAAACTTTTGAGGTGGCCCAAAATAACACGGAAGATCATGTAATTTTGGAATGCATTATAGAATCAATTTTCATGGCTACTAGTTTAGCAATATTCAACTCTTTGCTCTGAAGACTTTCCTTCCTGCCGCTTAGGAGGATGAGGTTTGACTCAATGAGAGGGAGAAAATGTAAAGGGATTTTTTCATCTAAAAGCTGTGAAAAGTCATGGGTCTGTAGTCAAGTCAATATAAGAAGAATATAATGTTAAAATTAAAAAAATAGTATTATGTCAAAAAATAATTTCTACAAAGATGTAGAAATAATGTTACTGTAGCCACTTCTTTTCCTCATAAGAGGAAGACAAAGAGAAATATTACTTGAGTGAGATTCTTATTTTAAAATATTAAAATCTTATAATTACATATATATAAAATGTATATAATATTACATTAAAAAGAAAGACAAAACCCTAAAAAATATATGCATTCAAGACAGATTGTGAGTATATCCTGAGAGTCCTCTGATCTCTCCTCATGAGTGCTGATAATAGCAACTGTTATCTTGACATCCATGAGAAATACTTTTCTCTGTGAAATCACATTGGCCTTACCTAGCTGCTTCCTGTAGCATATTCCTGTCTAAAGGGGGAAGGGAGAAAACTGCAGGTGCACCATAACTGCAACTTTACCTTATGAAATATATTCTGCTTTCCCTATGGATGAATTGCTCCTTGGAGTAGAACGTTCTGGAATGTGCATGAAATTGCAGATTGAAAAGGATCAGTTCATAGTATATTTAGCATTATTACAGTTCCCATAGATCTGTATATAAATATCAATAGCTATCAGTGGCTGTCTTAGATGTTTGTAACTTCTTCATTGACTATTGATAAAAAAGTCTAGTATTCAAAATTGGACAGATACTTGATAAGCTTTTCCATTTCCTTTTTGCAAGGGTTTAATTTCCTTTACTCATTTATTTGTGTGTATTTCAAAACTTTTGAGGTCATAGATTCTCTTAAAGAGAGACTTCTCTTAAAAATAAATATGCAAAAACAAAGAAAACCACTTCAGCAAATTTTGCTCCAACCTGAGGGAATACAAATGCATGTTTTTCAAGAAAAAACAAAAAAAAATCTTTGCCATTAGGTATTCTATTTGGTATCTAAAAGTTAAAAATTTATTTACAGCTGTAGTTCAGATTTACAAGAGCCCATCAGCAGCTGTTTGTTCTTCACAGGACAGGGGAGATTCAAACTCACCTGATGCAACTTGACAAATTACCATGATATCATGCAAATGGCAGGGATCACCTCCTTTCCAATAATGGCAGCTTTTGGGCACTGTGAAGGGGGAAAAGTTTGGATCCACTTGTCTGTGCAAAACATTTCTTTTGCAGCAATGTGGTCTCTTTGCAGAGCGAAGAGATAAAAACATTCTGACTGACTGAATCCTGGCTGAGATCAGGTACAAAGAGATAAGAAACATTCTTAACATAGTGGATGAGAGTGTTCTGGATATAAATTTTTTTTTGGATATAAGGTTTTTTTTTATTTTGGGGTCACAAATTCTTTTTGATATTGAACAGAATCTCCTAATAAATGTCAAGAAATCACATGGCTGCCATATCATTTATGGTTAACAGCACATAATGGTCATACAAACATCATGGTTCTCTTCATTTTCATAGTTATTACTGGTAAAATAGCTGAAACATAACCAAACTGATAATTTCATATTAATAGATTCAGAACTGATGTTACACTGTGTACTTTCACTCTCCATGGCAACCATGAATAGAATGTATAACTATTAAAAAAAAGTTTAATTAATTGGATTAAGAATCAAAATTAAGAACCAGAAGTAATAGTTTATCGATATCAATATCATCTGTGTCATAAAAATGAGTCATTACTTCTGTGGTTAGATGAAGGGAAGATAGGATGTGTTCACGGACATTCTATTTTATTTAATCTATTTTTGATGTGTAACTCATATAATGAAAAGTCTGGTTGCTTTTAAAGGGCGACTTTCATCCCTATGAATTCAGATGGTGTATAACCTAGATGATAGCCAGCAGAAATACAAAACAAAAGTAGTGATGTATACACTTAAAAGGAGTTTGAATTTGGGCCATCTTCTTCTGAACTGTTTGATCCTTGCTGACTCTTTTCTTCACAATTTCTTTTTCCTATATGTTAAATTTTGCTACAGCATATCTACACCAAGAAGGTTCAGACTTTCCATTTGCTGACAACCCATCTGCAGAACAGAAGACATGTTATCACACTCATATAATTTGAATTAATAATGCATCTAAAATATGTAGGGATAAATAAGGCAAGAATAATCACAGTCTCCAACACTGTCTCCTGGCATGTATGTTCTTCCACAGCTGTCTTTCCACCTTTGACACCCTTTTCAAGATTTATGTTCTGCTCTTTTGCTGTTATGACTGGCTGTAAATAAACTAGATCACTGTATTCCTGTCAGAAAATAACACCTGTCTTGATGACTTATAACTCTCAATTTTTGTTTCCTGTAGGCATGCTGTACACTGATCTTCAACGCAAAGACAAACACTTTCCAAGTGACCAGCTCACGCTGGAGCCACAGCCACCACTTCAGAGAGCAGAGGGAACATGGAGTTAAACACCTGCTAATTTAACTGGGTTGGTTTGCATCTATATTTGGTTTGCTTTGAGTGCAGTTCACCATTGTCTAACCTCGCTATTAGAGTTACTGATGGCGTTCCCAGTCTCCTCCTAGGCTGCCTCTGTTGGTGTCGGGCAGGACTCAGTCTGCCAGGAGGGGTGGGGGACATTCAGGCTCCTCAGCTGTGGCAGGCCTGCCTCACAGCACCTGCAGGCCTTGGATGAGGCAGGCAGGCATCCAGTGCTGGCCCCTGTGTTTGCTGCAAGAGCTCTTGTGCGACTAGGTTTTGGTAATGAGGGAGCCACAGGGGTGGCTTCTGTGAGAAACTGCCAGAAGATTCCCCCATGGGCAACAAAGACAATTCCAGCCAGCTCCAGGATGGACCTGCTGCTGGCCAAGGCCGAGCCCATCAGCAATGGTGGTAGTGCCTCTGGGATTACAGATTTCAGAAAGGGGAGAACTTCTGGAACAGCAGCCAGAAAGAGGAGTTAGAATATGCAGGAGAAACAGCTCTGCAGACACCAAGGCCAGGGCAGAAAGGGTGGGAGGAAGCGCTCCAGGCACTGGAGCAGAGATTCCCCTCCAGCCCGTGGTGCAGCCCAGGGTAAGGCAGGATGGGACCCTGCAGTCCATGGAGGAACAGAGATCCACCTGCAGCCTGGGGAGGGCCCACACTGGGGCAGGTGGAGGCCTGAAGGGGGCTGTGACCCTGTGGGAAACCTGTGCTGGAGCAGGGGCCTGGCAGGAGCTGTGGCCCCATGGAGAGAGGAGCCCACAGTGAGCAGGTTTGCTGGCAGGACTGGTGACCCCATGGAGAACCCACTCTGGAGCAGTGTGCTCCTGAAGGACTGCACCCTGAGGGAGGGACCCTGCTGGAGCAGAAGAGCTGAAACCCGGGGAAGGACTTACATTTGGAAAGTTTGTGGAGACTGTCTCCTGTTGGAGGGACCCCACACTAGAGCTGGAGTGTGAGGAGTCGTCCCCCCCCGAGGAGGAGAGAACAGCAGAGACAACGTGTAATGGGTTGATCACAGCCCTGATTCCTCATTCTCCTGCTCCACTGGGGAGAAGGAGATATAGACAAAATCTGGACTGAGGTTAAACCTGGGAAGAAGGGAGGAGTGGACAGTTTAGGAGGATTTAGTTTTTTGTTTTTGTTACGTTACTCTGTTTGATTGGTAATAGATTAATTTCCCCAAGCTGAGTCTGATGAAAGGTCTCTCCCTGTCCTTTTCTCAGTCCAGGAGTCTTTCATTATATTTTCTATCTAACTGAGGAGGAAAGAGATATAGCAACTTTGGTGGGCACCTGACATCCAGCTGGAGTCAACCCACCACACACCACTGACACAAAAACCACTTTCCAGGCAGACTTCCTCCATTGTTAGCAGCCACTAAACCAAGGCAGACCTTCCACTTCTGGATATACAACTGGCTGCATAAACCTCTCACAGAGAGCCAGTGTGCTCATTTCATCCAGCTGAGCTGCCTAAACACCTCCCATTGAAAGGGGCTGGTTTCCAGCTTGCTGTTTTCAGAGGGGCAACTTGGCTATTCCATTTACTGGGAAGCCTACCTGTCCCAGGGCATATTGCCCTGCTGAAAATGCAGAGCTGCTCTAACAGGAGCTGTGGATGGGTGGGAGTAGCTGGTGGCACAGCAAAATGTGCTGGTACGATGCATGAGAGTGTACTGGCTGCAGGGCCTGGCTATGACCCCAAGCAGAAGGGGTTTTAGGAGAGGACAAAAACAGTACCTGTTTTCTTGTATGGTGAAAAAAACAGCAACCAGCAGTAGTGCTAGCTATCTTGTTCTTCCACATTATTAACACTCTTCATTTTTCCCTGATAGCAGGAAAATTGTACAAATGTAAAGTTTGAATAGGTTGTCTCACTAAGACTGAAGTTAGGAACCAAGTTTCCAACTCCCCTATTCAAGTCCTACTTTACAATGATGTACTACTCTTTCTAGAAAGGGAATGCACCATGCAGTGCTTAAACTGTCTTTAAAAAGAAAATACCAACAGTTTATCTGAATTAACACTAAAGAAGAGGATTTATCCAGCTGTGGTCGGTTTTCATTTTTTTCCTCAAGTTTACCTTTGGCATCATCTGAATTCTTCCATTTGCTTTCACTAGGGATCTAAAATTGTTACATCTAGAGTAAGAAAGGCCCAACAAAATCAGTGAGAAAAATAATGATTAAGAGTATGTTGTATCCTTGACATCTAGAACTGATATTCTCCAAAAGGATATGACCTCCTTTGCTCTTAAAAACTGTTATAAATTTCTTGATGTTTTAAAATTGGATTCCTTTATTGACTTCTTTCCACTGTATTTTATTCAAGGATAGAAGGCCTGCACAATTGTGTAGAATGGTTTTGATGGCATCTTTGTGTAAAAAAAGTAATTGTTCTTATTTTTTATGAAGGAAAAAGAAAAAAAGTTTAGAGGCTTTCTGTGCCTCTAAGCAAAACTTTCCTCTCACAATCTATGAAAATATTTTTGTGCTTCACTTCCCTATAGAAAGTATTCTTTAATTCCATCTGGTATGTGTAAATTACAGTGCAATCTGAACAGGAAAATTTTAAATATCTCAATTTTGGACTAGCTAGAAAAGCAAAGATGGAATAATTGTTCCAGGGAAATATTTAACAGTTTAAAAACAAATTTTGAAGCACCAGATTTTGTTCCAAAACTTGATATTCATATGTAGGTGAAATCAATATGCTAGACTGGAGCCTAACATTGTATTGCTATCGTCATCATCTGTTTGTATTACCTGAGAGCCCTGGAGTCTCCATTCAAGGTTAATCAGTGTATAAAAACCAGATGTTCCCTGCCTCAAAGGATGGATACAGACAGGATGCTACAAAGAAGCAAGAGAATAGTGCTCAGCAGGAGACATAATGGCATCAGCACAGCACCACCAGATGGATATGATGTCAGTAAAAGAACTTGGAGGTGGACAATAAGTTAGAAATATCTCTGCAGAAGATTCACCATGGTCGAAGGGGGAATACATGGACTAAGCCAGAAGTTTGAAAGCATTGTGTGCAGAAGTTGTGTCAGATGTACAGGAATAGCAGAGTTCAGGAAAAAAATCACTCTCCAAAGTTTGTGAAGCTTATTAGTGATCCAATAAAAATTTAGAATGGAGTTCACTGCTTCTTGTTTCACTCAAACACTACCAATTCTGATCATCACCAATACTCATACTCAGAAGAGATCACAGAGTCACAGAATGGTTGAGGTTTGAAAGGACCTGTGGAGGCCATCTGGTCCAGCACCTTTGCTCAAGCAGGGACACCAACAACCCTTTGTCCAAGAACATATCCAGATAATTTTTTAATACCTCCAAAGATGAATACCTCCACAACATCTCTGAGCAACCAGTGCCAGTACTTGACCACCCTCACAAGGAAACTCCTGTATTTCACTTTGTGCCCATTGACAGAGCCTTTGTTCTGGTCCTGTCCCTTGCCACCACTGAAAAGAGCCTGGCTTTTTCTTCTGTAAACCTTTCCTTCAGGTATTTACACACATTGAGAAAATCCTTATGAATTTTCTCTTCTCCAGCCTGAGTGGTTCATATTCTCAGCCTTTCTTGATATGAGAGATGCTCCACTTTGAGTATATTAATCTTCCTAGTGGTGATACACTTGACTCCTTGCGCTATGTCCATGTCTCACTTGCATTGGGGAGCTCAGCAATGAACTCAGAACTCCAAGTGCAACTTCCCCAGTGTTGAACAGAGCAAAAGGATACTCTCCCTTGACCCACTGGTAACACTTCTAACACAGCCCAGGACACAAGTTGCTGTTACAACGATGGCTGTTCAGTGTTTGACAGTAGGGGAAAGAAAATGGGCTTGAGATTTTTTCTTTTAAACTTGATTTTTTAAAATTATTTTTGTGAGTTTTTAAGGGGAAGATGTTAAATCTATACTAGACCAAGAGGGATACAGGGTCCTTAGATATGGGATTATAAACCAGTCCTTTAAAGGGCCATTTGATAGCAAGCTGCCACTCCATAATAGGTTTTTATCAACAGTTATAAAAAAATCAAAAGTATAGAAAAGTCATAGAATCATAGAATATGCTGAGTTGGAAGGCACCTGCCAAGTTCATGAAGCCCAAATGCTGGCCCTGCACAGGACACCTCAGGAGTCATGCCATGTGCCTAAAAAGCATTATCCAAATTCTTCTTGAACTCAGACAGGCTTGGTGCTGTGACCACTTTGCACAGATGCAAGTGCTCAAACATCGTCTTGGTGTTTGAAAAGCCTTTTCCTTTTATCCAACCTAAATCTCCCCTGAAACAACTTCAGGTGTAGCCACATTTCTCTTTAGTGAGAAAAGCAAGGAACAACTTCCCAAGGATATTTTCTGGGATTCGCATTCTGTGAACCTCAGAGAAAGAAAAAATAATTCTTATCTCAATTGCTGCGCCTCTTGTTCACAAGTGGAATGCATTGAGGAAGATTGTTTACCTTAAGGGAATTGGTAATTGGATTCTGGTGTGAGGGTTTTGATTTATTGACCAATTGAATCCATGTGTGTGTGTGTGCTGGGCTGACAGTACAGTTGAGTTGAGTTGAGCTGAGTTGAGTGCTTGGTGCAGATTCAGTGTAATATAGTATACAATAATATATTATAATAAAGTAATTAATTAGCCTTCTGATATAATGGAGTCCTCCTCGTCATTCCTCTCCCAGACATCAGGGGTGCCCTGTTTTTCCCACATTTCAGGCCATTTCATTAAGTCCTATCACTGGTCATGAAGAGGTCGCTACCTGCCCTTCCACTTCCCTTGTGAGTATGTTAAAAAGTGCAGTGAGGTGTCCCCTCAATCTCCTGCTGAACAAATCAAGTGTCCTCAGCCACTCCTCACAAAGATTTACCTCAAAGCCTTTCACCATCCTTCTTGTTCACCTTTGGGCACTCTCTAATAATTTGACATCTTATATGGTGGTGACCAAAACTTCACACAGCACTCAAGGTGAGGCCACTCCAGTGCAGAGCAGAGCAGTACTGTCCCCTCCCTTGCCCAGCTGTGATGCTGTGCCTGATGCACCCCAGGACAGGGTTGGTCCCCCTGGCTGCCAGGGCACTGCTGACTCAGGTTCAACTTGCCATGGACCAGGACCCCCTGGTCTCTTTGCATAAAGCTGCTCTGACCTCTCATTCCCCAGTCTATGCACACAACTAGAGTTTCTTCATCCCAAGTGCAGAATCTGGCATTTTTCCACGTTAAACTTCATATGGTTGGTGGTTGCTCATCTCTCTGATTTGTCAAGGTCTATCTGTAGGGGCTCTTTGTTCTCAAGGGAATTGGCAGCTCCTCCCAGTTTAGTGTCATTGGCAAACTTACTTAATATTATTTTGAATACTAAGTTACATTAAGGGAAAAAGAAAAGTTCTCCTTTTGAGATTATCCATGCTGTCTTTATTCTTACTATACCAAGCATTTATTGTTGCATTAATCTTCTGTGAAAGGAAAATAAACAGTGTGTTAAAAGGTGAAGTGGATTATTCCTGATACTGAAAAATGTTTTCAAGACATTTTTGAAATAGTAAGGGCCTTTCACAGCTCACTGGCCACAGTTTTTGCAAGTGAAACTAGTAGCTTTTAGGTCACATGAATTAATATACAGTGGTAGCTTTTACAACTTCTTATACTTTGCCATATTTATCTCCAAAATATTTCAGAATGTAACACATTCAGTTGTAAATGTTGATTTCTGTTTAGTCAGAATGATTAAGTGATGGTCATTGTAGCATGACTCATTGCTTCTGAATAGGAACATTTTCACAATATTATCTTTGTTATGAAGTGCAGTTATGATTCACTTCATTCCAAGTCTTCTTCAAGTGAGGATAGTTATGATTACATTTGGAATACTTCATGCTACTTGGTGATTTACTGGTAGTGAGCTCACTACTTACGCTGTTACTTTCTAAAGGAGGAAAATAAAAGAAAGGTTGACTGCTTTTCTTAGAGATTGGTGCTGCCAAAACCATATGTTTTCATTAGATGCAAATAAACCTCCTTAGAGGAAAATTCTTCAAAAATTCTCTCAGAATCTTTCCACAAAGAGCAGGAGGCTGCTGACTCATTTGGTCTCGTACAAGGTTCTGACAAAGACACAGGTTAAAGTCATAGGCAGAGCTCCACTCTTCAACGGAGCTTTGATTTTACGTATGTCACTAGCTCTGAAGGAAGATTGCAATAAAAGAGTTGCTATAAAACTTGTCCCAATTGAGCTGAATTATCTGAGCTGGTGTTTGAAATAGAGTAGCTGAGCCCAGCTTGTGTACTGTTATAATGGTATCTGGGATGGTGTTTGACATCTGTGTGTGACCTAACCTAGCTTTTTGCTTTGTTGACCTTGTACACTATGTTCAGCGTTTCAAAGGTAGCTCAATATCCAATATACTATTTCTATCCCTTCAAAATGCTGTTCTAATAGTAAAGAGAAATAAAATCATCTTAATGACTTTTTAAATCATAGAGCCAGCAGCATCAACTGAAGTATATGTTTTAGACAGCCCTAAATAGATTTCTTTTGGTTAGTATATAAAAGTAAATAAATGTAAATATGCTATCAATTTTAAAGCATACTGATATACACTTTTTTTTTTTTTTGCAAAGTAAGAATGTGAGTCTTGAAACAATCAAAACATTCCAGGTGTGCTTGAAAAGGAAAGGGTTTGACCTTACCAAAAAGCAACATTTCATCTTTTTCTTCCTCAAAATAAACAGACACATTGACAGACATCAAGGGAACTGCTGAATTTTAAAGATGTCATATTTTCTGAGAGAAAAATAACATTCTTGACTGCAATTTTTTGACCACTACTCTTTCAGATCTTTTAATGTGCACTTTTTAATGCCAGAGAGATGCCTATGCTTGCCTTATGTAAGGCATGCCTAATATACAAGTTAGCTCTGCATTCGTTCTGCCTTCTACATAATGAGTCAATTCAAGAAGGAGTTGCATTTGTCATTTATATGTACTAGCAGGTGTGAGCATGGACTGAACTGTCTTTCACAGAATCATGTTCACTTTCTCTTCAGGTCACTTCCATGTCACTTAGGCTGTAGCTTATTTTTTGTAAATTTCATACTGGGCACATCTTACTTAACCCCACCAAGTAATAGCGAGCTACTTAATCAGTTAAGCTGCCTCAGACTTCTTTGGGAATGAAAAGGCTATGTTTCTTCAGTCGTTTCCATTAATTAAAAAAAAAATCAAAATTAACACCTCACTGTTGAACATATAGAAAGAGACCTAGTCATAATGTTGAGGCAATCAAGAAATTCTTTTGCAATGCACTTTGATAGCAGAAAGTCCACAGCTCTTTAAATAGCATTTAATCCACAGAAGGTATTTCATCAATGTAGGGCAATAAATACAACTACACCTGCAGCAGTTCTGGACATCTCATTACACAAGAGGCAGGGACAGATAGAAAGAAATCCAGGGTAGAAAAACAAAAGTGATAATTCACTTGCAAAACAGACTTACGGAAATATTAGAAGGGCTAAATACATACGAGTTAAGCCAAAGAGGAAGTAAATTGAGACAGAATTCCACTGCTATTTAAATAATGCAGAGAGAGGAGATGGACATATGACATATTTGTTTGCCTGGTCTTAACTTTGACATAGCCACATTGAGTTTAGAGCCACAAATGAAATATTTAGGACAATGCAATAAAAGTCCTCAGCTGTGTCACTCAAAGTACTGGGCTGTGCTGAACTGGGTATACCACATCAAGATGCAGAGGTAAAAGAAAATCGACTCCAATATAACCAACCCCCTCCAAACTTCAAAAACCCCACCACAATTCAGAAGCAAAACAAAGAACTGCCAGAGTAAAGCTCCTCAGCTGCACAATGGGGGGAATTTCTTGTTCACACAAATTAATTTCTATCACCTAAGGTTTTGATCTTGTTGTTTTCTTTAAAACATTGCTGCGAGCATCGTAAGATGCTGTAGTGATCTTTTCTTCTATTGATTGAATAAAGCTTCCTTCTCAGGAGGCACTGACAATAAAATAGCAAATAAGTTTTATTTTCTGGAGAGCCTTCAAACTCATCTACAGAGTAAAAAACCCACATTGTTGGGACATTTACACAAACAGAGCAAACATCACTGCATCCTGCAAGTTTATCCCTTCAAGTTACAAAACTTTATTCCTTCCAATCCAAATGCTAGCTGCACTGAAAAATTTGTCTTAGTACAGAGATGTTGAGAAAAGTTTTGTTAGAGGAAGATACTAAAGCTACACATTATTCCTTACACACAATTTATCTAGGAGTCTTTCTGGATCCTGAAATATTCTGAATCTTCACAAGGTTCATCTCCAGAGTTCTGAAAAGATTTGATTTTGAAAACATCGTCATATAGAAAGTGTTTGCTGAAATATAATCAGTACAACATCAATAAGAGTACTTGTTTCTAAAATAAGGTCTTAAAATATTTTCTAGTAACGGCCGTTACTTTAGAAGAATTCTCTTGTCATGAGGATGTGATTAATTCCTTCTATTTTGTCTCTCAAGGAAGAATTCATAATGTCATATTTCTTTTCAGGGAGTCAGAAAGAAAAAGAGCTAAATCCTTCCAATCTTATTGCAGTCATGGGACCAGATGCCCCAGAAGGATAGCAATAATCTGATCCATAGTTGTGCTGATTTCTTTTTCTGCAAGTGCCCTCTCATTTGTGGGATTTACCAAAGGTAATCAATAAACATTACAATGATCCTATATTAGCTTTGCATATTAGCTTACTAGGTGAAGCAGAAATACTAATAATAATTAAAACAGTGCTCTACTCCAATCAGCAGTTTGTAGCGATGGTGGCATTTATTCAAAGTATACAGAAATGTGACTCAGTTCTCCATGCTGAGAAGTTCTGCCATGATTATTAATTGTTATTTTAACATAACAGGAAATTTAGCTTAAAGCCAACGTATAAATTAAAGCCCAGATATTGAAGGAAGATGTCATAATGATAAGAGAATTGCACATAAAGGCAGATGGGAGATGCTCAAGGGGGCTACTCAGCAGGACAGTGTACAAGTGAGTTCTGCTTGCACAGACTGGACATCTGTGTGTGGCAGCTCAGCTCTGTCTCTCCAGAAAGGAGGCCCCAAGCTAATGAAAACTGCTGCCAACAGCAGCCTACACAAACCCATTTGGCTGCCAAGCTGCAACAACATCAGGCTGTGAAGTTGTTTTTCCCTGTTGTTGCCAGACTTATGAAGGGACTATCACTTTAATGTCTTTTTTAATTTTAATTTTTTTCTAACCACAAATTAGCAAATATCTATTTTCTTTTAATTTACTGTGAGAAGACCTATGGGGCACCACTGCCAACAACGCATAGAGCTCTACATCTGCATTTTTATTTTACAGAGGAATAAAACCCAAACAAAAATAATAATCAGTGAATACATATTTTCCTGTTACAAGGTTGGCAGTGGTCTTGTTTTCTATGACAAGCCTTCATAAACAGTCAGGAGAGACAGCTGTGCTCAGAATTGTGCACCTGTAGCATAAGTCCTCTCCCTCTTCCAGCTGATTAGGGGCAAGAAGATTTAAACAAGGAAAAAAAATATTGGCAATGGTTTTTGATTCCATAAAAAAGAATAGAAACATTAAACATACTGAGCACTGTCTCAAAGCTTATTAGAAAGAATTATCAGCTTGAAAGCAATTTAGAAGTACACACATTATATAGTACATTCACTGTCAACAAGCAATCATACTGCCTCAAGTTGAGAAATCACAGAAGTGAAGACCATCAGTGGGGAAATGAAGTCAGCTAGAGCCTGGATGAGAAAGAAGGAGAGATAAAGTCAATTTATTGACTTAACTGAAACAACTCTGAAAATTCAATGCCTGTTTTCAGCTCTAAGATGTTTTAATGCAAATGCCATAGGTTGCTAGCCTACATTATTTTAGGATATGATTGCTAGTATGGATCCTGTTGCTGAGGAGCCTAAATGTTTATAGTATCCAAAGAGCCCCAAATATGCCTTTGTAGAAGTAATTTTATAATGGTCATTATCAGTATTAGGTCACTGAGGTGAGATGCATGCTAATTTTTTCCCCAGAAGTTCTATTTTGGTGTTATTTTTAAAGAAGTGTGTATTAAAAACTGTTGTTCCTTTTTATTGGGTCCCAGTAGAATTACTTGTGGCCTTAACTTTCTTAGGGGAATAGGTAGCCAATTTAAAAATAAATCTCTCTTGCTTCAATTAATTGTCCCTATGCTAGAGTTTTCTTTATGCCTCCTAAGAACTCACATAATACTTTTAGTCTCTGGTCTGCACCATCTTCTCTTTTCTTAAGACTGCCTTAAATCTGGGCTTTCTGCAGGCTCAATATCAGACAAGGCTCTTCCACATTTGCCGTGTGATGCTCGCGTACGTCCCTAAGTCAGCTGTGAGCCACCACGAGCAGGCAAAGAACTGGAGACTGTGCTACTGAGGAGCTGCCACCCACACAGCCCACCCAGCTGCACTGCTGCTCTTGCTCTTTTCCACTGCCCAGATGACAAGCCCTCACTGTCAGCCCATTTCCTGACCCTGCAGCTTCTCAGACATGTGTGGTTCCAAGGACTCTTAAAGACTCCACAAGATTACAGCTGTTCCCCAGACCAGCTTGGCAAGCCAGAATGCAACGTGTTAGCTTTTATGCTGCAGAAATTCATGATGCTCAGGTAATGCAAATTGGCACTCCATCTCTGTGTTCAATGAGGGGTGAATAAACGCTTCTAGGTGCATAATAGAATTTTTAACTGTCACTTCCTGTCATTGGAGTTTTTCTGAGCAGCAATGCTGGAAAATCTTTACCGTGGAATCACACCTCCACGAGTTACTTTTGTCTGTGGCTGCTGCAGAGCTGTGCACCATCTGTCATGAAGGCAGCAGAGAGGAGCCTTGGAATAGCAGCCCAGACTCTTGTGGGAAACACTGGCATTGGCTACATGACAGAGCAACTGGGAGCTTCATGAGGCAGGCAACAGCTTCCTATTGTAACCTCCCGAGAAATGACAGCAGAGCCATTGCACAAAACTGATATGGGCTCTCAAGTAGTTGAAACAGCAAAACAATGAGAAAAGTTGTGGCAGGCAATTCTCTGGTCTTGTTTATACAAGTACCCCTAATTCATTCCTGCAAGCAAGAGCCGATCCTATGCCTCGAAGTGCTTTTTCTCCCCAGACTCTTACACCCTGCCATAACAAACATTACAACATGCGGGTAAAAAAGTATTTTGGCACCGAGAACATGTCAGTGAATGACAGTAACACTCCTGAAATCTCTTAATAATAATGGAATATGGGAGAAATCAGGTGTGCATAAAAAAGATACGCATGAAGGATATGCGGTAGCTTTAAGCTCTATCTGCTCGGAAATCAAAGGAAATAAACTGTGAATTTACAGCTAATGTCTCCATTTAGTATAGTTTAGAAAGCTGAAATTGAATCTCACGTGCTGTGTTGTAGGTATGTCAGGCTTCATTATCTATGCAATGGGAAATTAGCAGCAGTTACTTAGTGCCCAGCAGGATATTTGGCAGCTGTTTGAATCAGGAGCTGATCATCAAGTCTAGAGAACTGACTAGAAAAGAGAGAAGACTAGAAAAGTCCTATAGGGCTACAATGCAAGCAAAAAGGCTTAGTTCAGAGCCTTGTGAAATCAGAGAGAAACTTTCAATTAATTTCATACTGAGTTGTGTAGACCTTTAATAAAGAATGATATGATCTGAGTAGGAACTAACAAGGAGAGTGAAATGGCTATGAAATGTACAGGATTGGACAAAAGTCTTCTTTCAGCAAAGAAAGAAATCATCTGTAGAGACTCTGGAGTTTTGTAGGGGTTGGATGGATGGAACAGTTGGATTCCTCCCCAGATTCACCAGAGGATGGTAACTTTACACATAGGATTGATTTTATAAAGCTTCTTTTAGTGAAAGATAAAAAATGTGCTGGCCAGTCATAGATGATTGTCTAGGTTTTATCTGTAGCCAGGAGCAGCCATAAGGCAATCCAGTCCCTCTATTTCCTCTAACAACAAAAGAAGACAAGATGGCTGTCTTATGCTGCAAATCTTAAAGGACTAAGTTTATGTACAAAGAGTGCAACTATCAGTTATTAAGCAGTGGCACTTGGAAGACTGTTTTGAAGAACTCAAAAGATAATCCAGGATCTACTTCTTGGAACCTGTTGAGCATTGTCTTTTTACAGATTAAATTGTGATTTTGTAATTGTATCTCTTTTAGAGAACCGTTTACTTAAAAGAACAAAATTACATTCAATTGCACTTTTATTAGATAAAAGGAAAGCCATTTTCTGCAAAAGTGGCTCTTTAGAAAACACTGACATTGTAATTGTCTTTGTTTATCCTGCTAGACAGAGCTTGACCAGGTGGAAACTTCCTAATGCAAATAGCAATGATGAGAATTGTTGAACATTTCAATCTAGTCCTCATAACTTGTCTTCATTGCTCTGAGAAGGCATAGTAGGGAAAAAAATCTCATAAATGTAAAGCAAGGCCTTAGGCTGAGCATTTGGAGACAGGGTGGTGGAAATCACCTGTAAGAAGTGGTAAGAAAGCCAAGAGATTTCTTATGGAAGTGTCAGCATTGGATTTTTTTGGAAAACACGTTATTGGCAACTGATCTTTACTTTGGACAGATGGATGGTTCTTTAAGGATCAGAATCTTCTCTCAGAAAGGAGCACTTTGAACTCAGGATAGTGATCTGGTATAGAGACATAGAGCCTTGATTTATTTTCCTACTCTCAGCTAGATGCATATTAGACAACTGAGTACAAAGATAAACCATTTATGATGTGCTACACAGAGCACTTCCATTATACCTAGACTTAAGCTGTGATAAATCTTGGATAAACTAATATTTACCTTGATGATGCAGTTTGAGAGTTCTCTACCATGCTAGGCAAATGGTTACCTTGCAAGCCTCTGCTCAACCAGCTCCAGTTATCAACTATATCTCAACACTTTTTAAATAGTCTCAACTGATTTTTAATGTCACCGACTCAGACAAATGTCATGGTTTGAGCCTGGCACAGAGCCAGTGCCCCCCATGAAAATGCCTCACCCTGGTGTCTGCTGTGAGATGTGACCAGGAATAAGCAAAACAGGCTCCAACTTAAACATAAAGGACACTTTATTACTTAAACTACAGGAAAAAATAGGGAAAGACCATAAGGAAAAAGAAGAAAAGAATTGAAAACCTTACAAAAAACCACTTTCCTCCTCCCCACTCCCTGACTTTCTCAATCCAATACATTCTCTCGAAACATCAACTGCCCAGCCCGGCACGACACTTTAGTATACTCAAACTGCAGTTCATGAAGAGGAAAGGAGTCCTTCTTGTTCCATAGGCTTCTCCTGGAAACACACTGAAACCTCGGATGCTTCCTTGTCACTTCGGCACCGCCCGGAAAAAAAAAGTCCTTTTGCCGCTTGTGACATGTTCCTTCCATGCCCAGTGCTCTCACCACTGAGACATGGCCAGAGCTGCTTTTAGGGTTGTCTTTCAAGGATGCCTTGTCTCACTCCAAAAAGGCACAGTCTCTGCTTTTGGGACATCTGTCCCCCCCATATTTTTCCAACCCCCTGGGGCCGGGGGGTCCTCACGAATGAACCCTCCTGGTTTTGAGGCACTGCCTCCCCCTAAATGCAGTCTGTGTCACAGGAACAACTGAGTCCATGGCTACAAGAAAAAGTCCAGCCAAAAGGCCACTCCAAATCATCTCTCCCCATCCAATCATCTCCACATTCTTCGGGCCAAGGTCCTTGTCTTATCTCATCTCTTATCTCCCTTCTTATTCAGCTTCGAGGAGGATTAGCATTTTTGCAAGGCCCCAATCATGCAAGGAAGGGTTAAAAGTTTTCAGTCTCTGTCGGTCCGGAGCGACTCCCACGCACGCTGCCCACACGCTGCCGCTCCGGCCGGGCACTCTCCCTCCTTCTCCTCCTGGCTGGCTGCTCTCCTGGGGGGGGGGGGGGGCTGGCTGCCCGAGGGCTGACTCTCTGGGATCTTCCACCCTTCCATCCTCGAAGCCCCCCCGAAGCTCCCTCAACCCCATCTCTGTCCAGGCCCCGGGCCTACCGCATGGCCGCCCCTCCCCCCGCCCAGCAGCAACAGGCTGGGCGGGGGAGAGAGATCTGAACTCCTCGCCGCGAGGTCCAAAAGAGGGAGTGCCAAGGGCAGTGCCCTGCTTTTAACCCCTGTGTATTCTCGGAGGTGTGTCCAAACCCCACTGGCTACACCAGGTGTCAGTATCAAACCCAAAACCTTCATTGGTTTGACCACAGCTTCCCAGAATTCTCACTCCTTCCTGGTCAAACCACGACAACAAATAAATGGGTTTGATATTCTTCTGCTTAGACACCAAGACAACAATGAAAAACCACTCATCTTGGCCAAAAATTATTGAATCAAAAATGGTATATGCATTGACAAACATTTGATACTTCTTCCAGATGATCTTCTAAGTATCTTCTAGCATTTATCATCTAGAATATGCAGGACACATTGCAACACCTCGCTGTTAAAAGGCCCATTAACAGACATCAGTGCAAAGATAAAAAAAATAACTGTGCCATGTTTAAAGACCTTTACTAATTTACATGAATCGGAAGAAAATTGAAAATATTATTTAAATGTAAAAATGAAACAGTGGTGTAGTGGCTAATAGTTAAATTATGTTTTAAAAAATATATGAAGTTGAGTGCCTCATAAGGCTAAATGGGTAAATTTAAGCTACTAAGTGGTTAAAATACTAATATCAAGCAAAAAAGTCTGCTGTAATGAAGAAGGGCAAAGGTTAGGAATTAAAAAGAATCTCATAAAATAGAAGCTGTTTCCACATGATATGATGATATAAGGCTCTATGAGATATAAGGTGCTCTGATAATCCTTGAGGAGTGATTCCATTTAATCCTACTTTATGCCACTTTATTTATATATTTTCTTGCTTCACCTGCTTGTAGCAAACATTAATACTGATAAAAAGCTATATTTGTGATGCAGTGCATCATGATCAGAAAAAAGAACACTTTTAATAAATTCTGTGATTGAAATGGCTTCTAGTAGATAGCACACTTACAGTTTTTCCAACCTGAACTGTAGCACATACTACACTTCCAAAATTCAAAGGTGCTGCAGTATCTCTTCCTTATGCCTCTGTTTAAAGATATAGTCACTGGAATGATAAGGCTCATTTAGGCACAACATCCTCCAAAGGAAGTAAAAAGGCTACATAAAAAACAACTTCTGAATTCTGAGGACAAAACTTGACATGAAGAAAAAAATTTAAAAATCAGCATTCATTTTACCTGTGGATCTGTCTTGTAAAGAAAGTCACCTCTTTTTTTTTAACAACATAATAAATCTTCATGCAAATACTTTAGTGTGACCATTGGAAAATTAAGAGCAAATGTATCTCCTACACTGAAAAATGAAGAGCTAACTGAACCAAGCTATTGTGGAAGTGAACAGCTGCCAGTTTGGGAGCATTGTGCCTACATGTCCTATCCCACCCTTATGGATCTTCAGACTGTTTAATCTAGACAGCCGAGGGCAAAACTCAAACTTGACTCCTACAAAGTGTTTCAGGTAGCTGAACAGGGCTTGCTGGTATCACAAAGGAACAGAAAAATAATGTTTTTCAAGCCTCTCTTGAAACAAGTAATTTATTTTTCTATTTTAATCTGAATTTTAATCAAATCAAACCATATTAATAGGGATATCTTCACCAGTTCAAAACTGTGATAGGTGGTTTCCCTGTCTTGGTTTGAAAAGACAGGTGTCTGCTAAGGAAGGCAGGAGCCTCTCTTGAAATGGAAAATGTAAACTCCCTCTTTCTGAATTATTACAATTTTGAAATTAAAGGGCTCTCAGGCAAAGATATGGGAGTAGGAATAACAGTTGCTTATTATGAAAAGTAAAAATAATTTTAAAAAGTGCAGTAATACAAAACAACGTTGACAGAGTCAGAATACAACCTGACACTTGGTCAAGGTGCTGGTAGCAGTTTGATTAAAGGGTGGCTGCAGCCCTCTTAGAGAGACAGATGTGGTTCTGTTGAAGCAGTGATCTTTAGAAGGGTGTAGTTTTCTTTTGAAGGTCTGGTGGTGGTGTAGATGGGCCTGGGAATATGGTGGGAAAAGGCTGCCTGTGGTATTCCAACTCTGATTATATCCAGTTAGGAATGCTTGGCTCCTCCCCCTGGGCGGAGCATCCCACAACAGGATGATGTAATTTTATCTGTCATGCAGTGAGACTCATGCAGTGGCTCATGAACAGGAGATACCTCCTGGAGGGAGGATGGGTTGAGGAAGAGATGAAGAAAACTGCCCCACTCGGTTTTAATAGGTGGCCCATTAACAGAAGACAACTGCCCCACCTCTAACAGATGGCAATGGAATATACACCCCCGGCCGCATCTTGCATTTGCAACCTAAGGCATTTCTTTAGAAGCATAATACCAAATTAGACATTCCTACTCAAAGATATAAAAAAAGTAAAACTTTTTCCACATGCGATTTTGTTATATAGATCTTGCGATATAATTAAATTAAATTAAGAAGTCTAGGACATTACTGCATTGTTAGAAAACATTGTTAGAGGATTTTTAAAATTTAAATCTCCTGCTAATGCAGAAATTTGATGGAAATTTTACCTGGTTGTAAAATTTGTCAGTGATATTTCAACCACTTATTTTTGATAAAAATACCTCCTGAATGCTATCAGTCTTACATATAATCTTTCCACATCTGCATAGATAAACTAAATGCTGACACAAACAGGTTGAGCTTTTAGGCCAGGATTTACAACTCCAAGACAGGTGGTGACCTCATCTTGAACCATGCAGAAGCATAAGTGAGATAAGAGTCCGCAGGTTATCCTCCAGGTAGTATTTTTGGTAAATTAAGATATGTCATAGAACAGAAACAGTGGTGAAATGTGCTACACCCACAGTAATTAAATTGGCTCATTTTCTTCTTCTTAAAAATGTTTACATGAAAGGTCTGGTAGATACCACAAGTACTTTAACAGTGATACAGACCTTTCCCTCTAGGAAATTCTGATCTTTGGGTACAGCCAGACAAAAGTGTTAGTGTAGAACTCATTAAGGAGTTAACTTGCAACACAGTAAAAATATACATGACCTATATTAAGACCTACTCCATGGGAATTTATCATGAAATTTTCTCCTTCACTCCCCGATAGGAGCTCTTCATTGTGTAAACTGGCAATTACTGCCATGCTGGTCTCATGACGTGTGTCTAAATCAGCTTAGTCTGCAGAGACTCTTCTCTCTGTGCCGGTGCCAGGCACATACCGGATGCTGTTTAAGTGCTAAAGAGAGTCACACAGATGATATTTGGGACAGTGATCTGCCTGCTATTTATATTTCAAACTGAGTCAAACTAAATGGATTTCTGAAAGCCTCTTAAGGAAGATTTAAAGAAAGAAACAAAATGAATAGAAGAAACAAAATGAATGGGAAAAATCAATGCAGAAAGATGGGAGGTGTTTCACTCGAATACTGGTTATGTGTCACAATTTACCAACATTGGAAAAAAGAACAAAACTTAAAGATAAAAAAAGAAAGGAAATGGAAACTATCTTTACTTGAGAGATTCTCACTTTCCTGATTCCAGCAAGGACAGCATATTATTTTGCCTTAGGCCTATGCCTCAGGGTTTCCAGCAGTACAGACATGAAAGAAAGATGCTAACTAACAGAAACTAGAAGTGAATTTCTAACAAAGCACTAGCAGCTGAACACTGTAGGAATAGTCTTATGGCCCCACATCACATATGGGGCCTGAATTGTGCTGAACTTATCAAAACAAGCAAGGAAAGGAGATCTGTGAATTCACATGGGCAAGGACAGCATATACTTCTGTAGCCACTGCAGTTCTTTTGACTGTCACATCTTCCTTCTGACAGAGCTGAGCAGTCTATGTTTTCTGGCCACCAGGTAAATTGCTTCTGTTTATCCAAAAATAAACTGATGGGCAGCAGGGCTGAAACCTTAGCACAGCACTAGCTCCATTTGCCAGGAGAAAGAACGTACAGAGAGTTTGTAGGAAAGCAAGACGTAGCAAACTATCTTCCCTTGAGAAGGGCAAACATTAACTGAGAGTTTAAATCTTTAACGTGGCCAGCTAACTATAAACTATCTGAGACTTGTTGAAAAGATGCACTGGCTCTCGATTTGAAGAAAAAGCCAGTGACATGCATATGATTTCACAACCTGAGACTTTGTTTTAAAAATGCTGAAATAAATATCAAAACAAGATCTCTTGAAAAGTGCATCTTGTAAAGAATACTGAGAAGAAAAGCATCTTAATTTACAAGTGCGATTGCTTGATATCCTGAATGCTGTACCCGCAGATCTTCTTACACTTCATGGTAAATGAGGTTCATATGCTGCTAAATGCATTCCTTTTAGAACTGGGTAATATTTAATGTATCTGGAATATCATTCTGTTTTTACTTACTTTTTTCCTTGAGTAAATGTATTTAATTATCATTGTGAGTCAATTCCTGTGAGACATAAAAGAGAAAATGATACTGAAGTGATTTGCATTAATATACCTGAGTCATCAGAGAAATTCCCTAAAAATAAAGATATCATAGAGCCACAATGCCTTATCAATGAGATATTGCAATGGGTCCTTAGTTGGTTTAAGACTTATTGATACCTCTTTGCCAATTCCATTTTTTAAGGAGATTCAAGTTTCCTCAGAAAACTTTGCTTATTTATATGATACTTAAATCTCATCCACCCACAAGTCACCTTTTTTCCTAAATCCTTAAGCAAGTGTGATTTTGAGGGTTTTTTCACTGCTCTTTTTACAGAAGTGGGCAATGTGCATTTAGCATTAGTGCCACTTAGTCTAAGGTTTGCTGAAGCACAGCTTTTGCCTGCTGAAGCATACACAACCTTTGAAGTTCATCTACCACCTTTTGGAGACTGTTAAAGACTCACTCTGCTTAGCAAGAATTTTGCTTAACATCTTGTATTCTTCACCATTTCTTTCCCTGACACTCCTAATGCTGAATTTCATGGGAATAGCTCTGTATATCAGTATTTGAAATAGAATTATAACCACAGAACCAGTGTTAGAGCTTCAGACAGAAAAGAAATAGGTGGAAACTCACTTTCCTCTCATAGGAAAGAATGGAAGTGTTATACATATTGTTCAACCAGTCACTTATGGATACACTGTTCATTAAAATAAAATAAAATAGTATAAAAGAGTATAAAATAAAATAAAATAAATAAAATAATAAAATAAAATAAAATAAATTAAACACTCATTTCACAACATATTGCAAAAATGCAGTATTTCTATTGACAGTTTAGGATTGAATTTTTGAGCAACATCCCCTGTGAACTAGAACACTAGTTCAGCAGCCACCAAACCAAATGGTCTGTCTTCCTACAGGTCAGTGCCCTGTGGGTGATTGTTGTCTTAGACACATTGTACAGGAAATACCAAAGCATATGGAGGCTGTTTATTAGACCAAGCATTGCTTGGAGAGCTAACATCAGCCTTTCTTTACTGGGCCTACTGCAGCAGTGTCACAGCTCCATAAAACTTGCCAAAGTTGAAAAATTGTGAGAGCTCCAGTTTTCTGCCAAATATAGTTGAAATTGGTGGCTGCTACTACAACTACTACTGCTACTACTATAATATGACTAATAATCATAATAAAATGTTGAGATTTCTTTTTAGTGTGAGAGCAGGCATGAAAGACAAAGCAAAGGACTACATGCAGTTTTCCAAGAAAAATGTGATTTAATTCCCCTTTCCTTCATCTGCTCACCAATGTCTTAAACTCTATCCTGAATAATATTACAGTTAATGTCAGTGATTTTACAACTGTTAACAGGCATGAAGATTACAGCTGCTTTCAGCTCATACTGTTTGATGTCCATCAGCACACTATCATCACATCATACCTAACAGAAGGTTCTGAAATCTCTTTCGGTAATTCCTTATAATTTTGGCCCTTATGGAAATAAAAATACATCTCACAGGTGAAGGAGTGTATCCTCTTTCCCATGCATCCTGCTAAACATGGTATTAATTCTCAGCTGGTCTAAATACTGTTCCACTTCAATGCAATTATTTGTATGTATGCTTGGCAAGTAAGTGCAGCAGAGTTTCCTATTTATCTGATCATATGGTATGTACTTTATCTTCACCCACTCAAAATATTATCTCATTTTTAAAATATTATCTCATATTAAAATATATTTCCAGTTCTCAAACTGACATTTCATTAATTTTCATAGACACCTGAGGATATATTAAAATCCAACTTTGTGCATAGTGAATAGGATTTTTCAGTTTCTCCGAATTTTTTTTATGTAGCTTTCCTCTCTTAGAGCATGTAATACCATGGGAGGCTGCAATGTCTTTAATTGTGAAGCACTCTTTGTATGTGGTGATCTCTGCTGGTAGAATGACACTCAAATCCCCTTGTCTCAGATCAAAACTTTCATTTTGGCCAACAAGTACAGGTCACATGTTTAAATAGCTCAGGAATGAAATGACATGGGTGTAGATTAGGGTGTCAGGAGTCAGAAGTGGAGAGGAAGAAGGACTCCTACAAATGTACTTACCCAGACCTCAAGGAAAAGAGCCACAACATTTGTGCAATGTCCTTTGCAGGCATCAGGGTGGAAAACCAATATGTGGACAGAGGGAGATGCAGTGAGCAGCACCTGGGCAGAGGCCAAAGAGCCCTGTGGAGACAGCAGGTCTGAAATCCCTGTGCTGGAGCTCTCTTCTTGTGCATGGAGAGCTGCTCTGGCCTGCCACATGCAGCATGGTGTCACACCATGTCCAAAAGGAGGGTCTGCAGAGGTTAGCAGTCCTGGCTGCTGAGCTGGCCCCAGCTGTGGCTCAGGTGACACCTGAACAGCTCAGCTTAGCACCTGTACCTTCCCTTGACCATGTGAAAAGATCCAGAAGTGCCTGGCTAAGTGGAAACAGTTTCTGTTAGAAAGAAAAAAATCCCTGACAGGAATAGATATTCAAAAGGATTAGGTGTCTCCTTGTACTGCTTCTCACTTTACCACCAAACATGTTCCCAGGCTGGAGGAGAAGGTTTGTGCAGACATTAAGTGCATTTTGTGTGGAGTTTTACTAGCCACAGTCTGATGGTATCCTCCTGGCTGGCAGAAACAGCTGAAGCCACCCCATAAACACCATGTCCAGTTTGTTGGCTGTTAAAAGTTTGAATTGGTGTTAGAAATCTACAGTGAAGCCAGCCAGAATGAAGCCTTTTGCAGAAAATGTGTTTGTGTAAAGGCTTGAAAGTTAGCCAGGTACACTCTACGTGAGGCCCTAAATGGAGGGTCAGATGCAGAAGCTGGGCACAGAGTGGAGCAGGGACTTTTTTCTCTCTCTCGTTATTGCTCCACTTGGAATTGCATAGTCTAGCCAACACCGTGGGGTTTAGTTTAAAAGCTGGCTCCACAACATAATTGATATTTGAGGATTCTAAGCTATAACAGATACTATATAAAACAAATCTTCCTCCAATATATTCCTGACATTCTGTATTTAAAACTCTAAATTAGTGTTTCTAAAATTCAATAGCAATGTTTTGGCAAAGAAACAATGTAATAATGACAATTTTCCAAAGCTGACCTTACGCCATATGCCCATTAAATTGAGGTGCTGTGCTCTATGAAGGATCACTTTAGCACTTACTATACCCATTAAGCTGAGAGAAGAAAAAATAAAATTAATCTCACAATTTGATCTCAATATTTCACTGGATAGAGCACATTTTCATCGTTGTTTATTATTGGTCTTTAAAAAGAAATTCAAACTCATTTCTGTAACAAACCAAGAATGAAAATACTTCCTGTTGTATCATCCTTCTATGAACAACATCAGTGCAGATTTCCTAGAAGTAGACAGCCTCAGATAATAGAGGGAAAAGAGATAATCCATCCTGAGATTTTTAAACTAAGGTAGCATGCAGAATAAATGATCATAATATTCTGACAAATTCACAAAATTCTACCTAATTTTTATAAAACAGTCATAACTTGATACGTAGTTTATCTTCCCCTATTTTTTCAAAGTAATCTCAGAAGAAAAAAGAAGTTAGAGATCAACTGCAAATCAAATTTCTTTTTTAAATAGTAAAATAAATATTGCTAAGAGCTTCAGCACCTGTGTATCATTCCTGTTTGACCACTCTCTTTTATGATGCACTCTACAAAGAACTTTTGAGTGTCTATATTTTCAAGGACAGGAAAAGTACTTACATGATTTAAATGTCCCTAAACATATAGCCAACTTAGTCTGCCACTAAGCACACATTTCTACTTTGTTCCTTAAAAGGTAACTCTTCCTCATTCAGCCAAGGAATTTTGCAGCACTTTTTCCTCTATTGAGATCAATAAGATATATGAATTAAAACTAGTTTATGCATAATGAGAAGTTCCTGGTGAAATATCCTGAAATGGGCATGTTTTTCTGTTCCTGTAATTTTGATTTTAATTTAAAAATTGTTATAAACCTATCTAAGCTTAAACAAATCCTAAATAAAGAATTAGATTTTCTTGTGCACTCCTTCACTGGATTGACCTAGAGCTTTCCATAAGTGAGTTAAATGATCACAAATATTTGCTTCTCACATCACAGAACCATAAAATCCTTTCAATTGGAAAAGACCTCCAAGATGATCATGTGCAAACTTTGAGGAAAAACCACTGTGTAAACTAAACCATAGCACTAAGTGCCATGTCCAGTTGTTTCTCAAACACATCCAGGGATGGTGACTCCACTTTCCTGGACAACATAAAGGCACGAGGAGTGCCGCCAGCTCAAAGCCACAGCTTTTCACAGTCACCCCCTGTCGACACTCCCCACAATGGAAGATCCAAAACTGTGCTCTGACATCCTTAGGCTGCAGGCTTCTGAGACTCAGTTTGGCTCTTGGGTTAGCAAAATGCACATATTTTAAATCCTTCCAGATGTTTAAGGAACTTCTGGACAAACGCATGCAATCCTGCCGATGCTTTCCTGGCCTCCTGTTGCACAAAACCAAAATGGGTCAGGAAAGAGCTGTGACAAGAGGTGTGCATGTGGATCCATCAAACAGACCCAGTCCACCTGGAAAGGAGCATGAACATCTATCTGCTAGGATGGATATCTCTCCAGAAGAAATTCTCTTCTCATTCTGTGCTACATTAATATAATTAAGAAAAATAAAATTCAGTAGGAGCATTAATGTAAGATGCTGCTCTCATTTCTGTTGGCAGGAAGAGAAAGAGTCCCTCAAATTTTTTTTTCCTTTAGAAATCCTAATAGGTCACGGACTTGGAGAAGTGAAAACAGGTTTACTATGAAAGTAAAATATCATTGCAGTACTGCTCTGCCGTGTACACCATGACAAGATCAGGACAAAGCTGCAAATCTATTCCCAAGGCAATGTGAATTCTAAGCAAGAGCAAGTGGGAATCAGCAAAAAAAATCTAAAACCAGTCATAAAAGGAAAGTGTAGGATACATATGGCTTAAACTGCAGCTCTTGATGAAGAAACAAAAGTTTTTAATGACATTGTATTATCTGAAATCCTTGCAATACCTGGCTTTGAATTTAAATCTCAGCAAATACATTAAGGATGATTGTGTACTAGCCAGAAAAATCAAACTGTTCCTTCTTGGCTCTTGATGAATCATGTGAGTGATGCAGTAGGACAGATAGTGCACTAATGGTCAATACTTTATGGAAGGCTGCCTTGAGATGACAGCAGTACTCCATAATGCGTATGTTACTGTTCAGAAGATTTTTGGGAAATACAAGGGGTCTCCAAAAATAAAAACAGTCCTCAAGCTTTACAGTGGGCCCAAGCAGATATTTTTAACCTCATTCCCAAACAGCTGTGATTCTCAATCAGTGTCTCACAAGTGCAGAAATCAAAACAGGAAAAGTAAAAGAGGAAATAATTGCATACATGGGGGGAAATTCAGGTTAAAATATGAGGAGATGAGGGTGCAAATAAACTCACATAATGAAATCACAAGGGTGTTTTGCAAGTGAATGTCATGAATGATAAAAAGTTAGGGCAGTTATGCCTAAATATAGCTGGTTTTTCAAAGTAATGTTTCCAGTACTAAAGACAATGTAATAATAACAATTCTAAGTAGAGTAATAGAGAACATAACGCCTAATGTTAAACACTATATGACTGTTAACTTCCTGCTGACATTTATTTCTGTCTGCTTGGGGCTATTTTGTATATCTGAGCAATGACTTATTTTTAAAACACATATTCTGAAATTTTACGTTATCAAATTCAAGCATATTTTATGGAGATTTCTGCTCACCAACTAGGATTAGCCTACCAGGGTGAGAGTATTTCAAATTGCATTAATTCTTTCTGTAATTATTTTAAGTGACTTCTAATCAGGATTTGAGGACCCTGCCTAAACTCTCATTTCTAATTATCAACTGAGGTTTGAAGGACTTTAGGTTGACTTAAGTAGCCCTGATGTATGCAGCTCACGACTCATTCATGCCAGCCCACCAATTATTCCATTGTGGTAAGGGAAGAGAAACCAACTTCTCTTTGAAAAAAGAAATCACAGAAAATACAACACTCTCAAAATGGCAGTATCTTGAAATCTGTGTTATATAATGTGTTGTTTTTAGACCAAGCCAAAACAACAAATAATTTCAACTAGGTCTGTAAGTCAATGCATCCAATAAAGACAAGTCTTTATTAATGACAGAAATGTTACTGATTAAAGAAAGATCTCTTTAATCTAACTTCCAAATTAGGCTACCTGGCAGAATTAGTCCTAAATTAAAGCTCTCCAGGAGATGCATGCTATCAATATTGAATTTGGAAGCCATGAGACTGTGGAAGTTACATATTTTCCAAGAAAAATCTTAGGCCATGGCAAATGTAGAGAGAAGAGACTGCTTTTTAAAGTGAACATATTTCCCTCTAGTCTGGGCACAGGGAGCTGGGGCCTGCCAGACGTGCCCAAGGTTTGGTGCAGGGAGGACAGGCCTGAGGGAAGGCAGCAGACTCAGCCCTGCCTCCAGAGCCCCTCCCTGGGCACTGCCAGCCCAGGGATCCCCGGCCCTTTGCCCAGACACTGCAGGGACACTCAGGGCTGGCAGGAGCGTCCTTCCTGTCTAGGCAGAGCATGAGCACAGCACTTTTCCCTAATCTGAAAGTCAGAATATTCAAGATATTTAAAAATAACCCAAATTTCTTTTAAAGCAACCAATTGTAAACAAGTCAGATAATAAATTTCCAAGGTGTTTTTTCTTTTCCATGCTCCAAATATACTTTTAAAGCTGTGCATTTTCTCAGACAATGATTAATACAGGTAGAAGTTCTTGAGTTTGGGGGTAAACCTGATAAAATCTGTGGAACTGATTCAAAGTCCTTACAAAAACTGAGTGATCTTGACTTTCCTTTCCCCTCATTATATAACAAGCTGAATTAGAAAGTCCGTATAAAGAAGACTGAATTGTTCCAGGACTTGTTCCTTGTCTGTGAGTGATTAATATGTAGAGTTAGATTAAAAATATTTTTTTCCTGGCAGGTGAAAACAGAGATACCAGGACCAAATTCATCTCCAGTGACAATTCATTAGGCTCATTACCATCATATTAGGACAGCTTCTAACATTGTTTCAAAAACAAGACAGAGCAGAAATCTCTCTGCTTTTCAATGAATAAATATTGAACAGGTACTTCTGTCTTCATTTACCTAGATTCTTTTAAAGGAAGTTATTTGAAAAGCTATGAGACAATTTCTGTTTATTCAAACAAAGAAAGCTTTTATCCTCACACACCTGTGTCTTCTAAGCTAGGAAATTAGTCAGCTATGTTCTGCTAAAACAGTATATTTTTAACTAATTATGCTGAACCAACCAGCCATGTGTCTCTGAATAGGAGAATAAAACACTATTCTTGTTTTATATGGGAAGGAACAGAAAAATAATTTACTGTCACTTGCTGCAGGAAGCCACTGGGATGCCTCTACTCTGCAGCACATGATATTGGGGATCAGAACACTGGGCTTATTTTTTGAGTTCTTTGAAGAAACTCCTCTCATATCCTGGTCAGATAAAACTGTCTACTTGAGCTGTTACAAAGCCTAACTAATAGGAGCCTTATTTTGATAACCAAAATGAGAAAGCACAAAATATTTTAAAAATGTGGCTTGGGTGCTTGTCAACTGCTCTAAAATGAAAAATTCTTGCCTATCAATGTGACTACGAGTTATGCATTTTCCCACTGGTTTGGCTCAGTTTTTGTTTTAGATGTTAGGGAGACAGGAGCTCTAACAATAGTGTCAGTGAAATTCCCATCCCAGTGTCTCAAATGGACACACCATGCTGAGCCAACAAAACTCCATTATTCCCAGCAGCACCCAGAGCGGGGGTTCTTTCCAGCCGTATCAGGAAAACCTCACTTATTCTGTGCTATCATGTAGGGTGAACATGGGGTTTTATCTTCTTCTTTTAAGCAAACAATTCAATAATGCAAAGAAATTGATAGCACCTGCAAGACTCTCTTGGTATAAGCCACTCTTCACCATCTAGACAGTCTAATAATGCACTAAGAATATGCAGTTTAAATTCATCTACAGTTGGGAATTAGTAATGAAAATCTATAGCATGAAACTGTAGAACTAGACAATTATAGTGAAACTATATACCCATGGCAGGGCATTTGGAATGAGATGATATTTAAGGTCCCTTCCAAACCAAGTAATTCCATAATTCTATAGCATGTTACAATTATACTCTCAGCTGTTCACTTCCACTTTCTGAGGAATTCTCTTAATTGACAGATGGACATTTTGGGGGATTATTTTCACAGCGAACATTCCCATCCATTCTTATCTGTTATGAAGAATAGAGTATTACCTATAAATTCCTCCTATACCTACATATGGATGCAATTATTAGGAAAAGTCTCAAGAGATTATTAGAGCTTCTTAATTTAAATTGGCTCTTCTTTGATGTAATGAGTAGTCAGGAAGGCACAGACCTGAGGACTGTCTGAGAAGGGATTTCTGCTTCTCTCAGGGTCGACACTGATGTTCTTTTAATTATTTTTCTCATTTCAGGAGTCATCACACAGATGACTACACATACAAAACAAAATAAAAATCTAATGTACCAAAGGAGAGATAGTAAAGAGAAAGTTTTTGCAGCTGTATCCTTTTAAGGAATATTTTGCATGTTTAGAATGTGCCAGAAAAATTGAAATTTCAGAATTCCCCTAGTGAAAATGATGTGTTCAAGGATTCATGCCAATTTAATATATTAGCTCTGTGAAGCACAGCAAGAATAGGAAGAAGAACCAGCACATTTCTGCAGTGATTTTCACAACATGAATAAGAACATATTTATATTCTATCAGAATGGTTACCTTGATAAAACTTGCCTGAAAATTAAAGGGTGTCTAAAACCAAAAAAATTGTTATGTTCGTTTTTATGGTGTTGTCAAGCTATAGTAGGCCAATTCAAGAGTCCTAAGGGTAAAATAGGGGATCAAAATTCAATAGACAATGTGGTTGTCTTTGTACCAGTCTTTTTGCCATAGTACTTTTTCTTATTGCCTTCACACTAGATTTTAATTTTAAAACCTATTGCTTTGCTAAATAATGGCTATTTCCTGCTCTCCCCGACAACTGGTCAAAGCTGTGTTTTTATTTATATGCAGGTGCTCCATTGCCCTTCTGGGAAAGAGAGGAAGGCAGCAAGCAAACTTATTTTCCTACTACTTAACTTCTAAAAATATTGAACATTTTGATGTTCATGTCATTATAAAGCAATAAAAAGGTGCCTCTTAGAACTAAAAAACAGAAATGAAATTTCAAACTGCTCCAAATTATGTTAGTGCAGAATATACAATTTTTAAAGCAACTACATCAGGTGCAGAGAGTAAATTTTGACCCTTTTTGGTTCAGTCTTTAATTAGAAGGAGCAGTTTTCATTGTTGTTGTTGCTGGTGCTAGTTTGTTTGCTTGCTTTCTTGTCTGCTCTCACTCAGCTGAACAATTCCCCTTAGCAGGGAGATGAACCCCTCTGAGGTCATACCATCCACCAACCTGCTGAAGCTGAGATACAGCAAGGTGAATTTAACTGCATGATGCTCTGTTTTGTTTCTCCTTTCTTTCAGGGCCACATCCCAGCTCAGAGAGACACTTGAATTCAATTAGTATTCTATAGAAGGAGGCTTGTTTAGAGCCCTTCCAGCAGTGTTCCCTTATGAAAGAAAGCTGCACCCCAAAGATAACTGGTTGCCAGGCAGAAATCAAGTTCTTAAGAAAATGTCATATATTTTCAAAATCTTCTGTGTGTGTATATATGTCAAAGTTCCTAATGCTGTGGTCAGGGAGTGAAGGAGAAAGACACAAGTTATTCCATTACTTATTCTGAATATCAATTCCCCTTTTCAGTCATCTGAAAAACAAAAAATGCCCCATGATTTTTTTAATAATTGATTTTTTTTCCAAAGTTCTGCAAAATTCCAATCTGAATAACATACTCTTCCTCCAGCACACCAGACTCTATAAATTATTTTTAAGCACTGCTTTCTTTGATGTAGGAATTTTAATATCTTTGTGTCCACTTACTAATCCTTAGTATTTGCATTTCACCACAGTTCTCCTTATTGTCACAGTCAGACCTCCTTCAAGCACTGCCCAGTACTTTCTCATGCTCTTAAAAGATACATCTACAGCATTAGTTAAACTTAAATATCTCTTAAGAGCTGCCTAGTTGCTGTCCTAAGACTCCTGTCATCATCATCAAACTCATCTTCATAAGTTATAAACAGGGTCTCTGGGAAAATTCAGGAAGTTAACTAGTCCAGAGAAACTTCCCCAGTGACAAGGATGTTGACACTGGGGACAACATGTATGCAGCTAGAAGAATTTCCACCCACTGAAGAATTGACCTAGGGAAAAGGCAGTGCCCATATTTACATTAACTATCCTGTGGTGCTGAACATTTCAAAATCCAATCATGAACTTTGCCTTGATCATGTAATTAAACATAAAAATTCATGTGTGTTCTCTATTATGAGTCAATAATATAAACAACACAAACCCAAAACATGTAAAAGCTAGGTGAAGATTACAGCTGAAAAATAGGAGAGAACGGTAAAGTAGATATGTTATGGAAAAATAATACAGCTCCAGCTTATCTCTCCAAGTCCTAGCACAGTTTTCCTTCCAGTGCCAAATCCTTCTGGGTGATCAGCAGCAGAAATGAGTAGTGAAACTCTTCCCATCTAAGCATTTTCTATTCTTTACAGTTTTATTTTCCCCCACTCCAAATCTTACAGGTCTGCATTAATATTCATCTGTATTTATTGATACAGGCTCTGTTAAATGTTTCCATTTATTTAATTGGTTTGGTGTGTTTCAACACTGATTGACTCAAGTCCCAGCTGCCATTAATCTTCCCTGCTGACCATGACAAAGCTCTCATAGATTTTTCCCACAAACACAAGTGGCAGATCATTTATCAAATTCATTTAATGTTACCCTGTACAGGAGAAACTTCTTGTTCCCTTGACCAAGGGTGGCACTTGTTAAACAAGAAGACAGCATTTAAGGAGTAACTGCTTCACGTTTTGTTGGATCAGGCAGCCTCCAAAATAACTTGGTATAGAGCAGTCTGAACTAGACTGTTAAATAGAATACTGTTTTGGAACAATTGCAGAAGTGTGTTTCTCTCTGGCACAGATTTCTTTGTTATCAGCTGCAGTATTAAAGTAAGTTTGCAGAGGGTTTATAGATGTTTTTCTTCTAGATTGAAAAGAACATGTGAGCTGTTCAAAACCACACCATAGACAATTTCAAAAGGAGTTCTCAGCCAGTCAGTTGAATTCCCTGATAAACATGATTTTGCAATAACATATTGCAAAATGGTGTTTTAAGTCCTGCAGAACTGAGTGGTATCATCCATGGTAAACACATCTTTGCCTGGTCCATTGAGTGAGAAACTGTTTCCTATCCTCCCTTCCAGCTTCAGGAAGCTGAAGAAAAGACAGAGCAGATATATGTATTCATCTACACAGCGCAGAGAAGTTTGAAGGCAAAGGCTGGACAACTGTGTGCCATGGGATGAAGGAATAATGAAACCTCAAGGCAGCTTTTTTTGAAGACTGTGGAGGCTTCCTAGAATAAAAAGTGATATTATTGCTTCATTAGGTTCATCTTTGTGACACTGCTTTTGTATAGACAAGTTTTATGCTGTTGTAGGAAGACAGAATACAACAATGGAGATGTGGTTAGGACAATTACACTCATGATCTGTCATTAGCCAAGTAGTAGATACTTAGTCCCAATATGTAGGGTATTTCTTCTATAATAAAGGAGATGAATAAATAGTCTGAGTCTATTACATTAAAGTGATCAAAGCTCCTACTTTTCTTCTCAAGTTGTAGAACACTGTTTTCTCCACAATACCACATCCCTCTACATGATTACCAGCAGAAAACATTGTGTCTTTAGCTGTCATTAGCTAAGGAGGGTTGAAAAATGAAATTTGAATGCAAATTTGAATTTGAATTCCATAAAGCTATGAGCACTTGAAAACAGGATCAGAATGATAAATGTTTTCCAAAACTTAACTGGAGCAGGCATTACAGACATTTCTGCAGTTAAGAAATACATTATTTCTAGAACAGGTAATCAAAGAAATCATCTCAAATTTCACAGTGCTAATAGAAATTATTTTTGCCAAGATTATCCCTTGCTAGTTATCCTGTTCATACAGCAACACTTTTTTTTTTTTTTCTTTCAGGCAGCTCCAGGTACATCAGGAGGACAGAGAACAGTTCATGTCTCAGCAGTCCTGCCAACTGGACCAAAACCTGAAAGTTCTGAGTGTTGCAACTGCAGATGGAGAGGGAAGGGAAGGGAAGGGAAGGGAAGGGAAGGGAAGGGAAGGGAAGGGAAGGGAAGGGAAGGGAAGGGAAGGGAAGGGAAGGGAAGGGAAGGGAAGGGAAGGGAAAAAATTCCAATCATACAAATTGAGATGCTCTCAATTGCATTGCTTAACTCCAAAGACAATAAGTAGGCAGGGTCTAACTTTGGGAAGGCTGATTCTCTCTGACTAACTTGGCACTACTTCTGGAGTTAGGCAATGCATGTTAGCCAAAGGAAGATATTTCTGTGTGGGATGCTTGGTGCCCTGGGAAGAAAATGCATTTGATTTGAGAAGGTAAACATTTTCCTTTTTTCTTTCCCACATCACCTCGAGTTTAGAAGTTAATCCTTAAGCTTTTTACTAAGTGTTACCTTGCCTGCACTTATCAAATATTTTCCCACTCCCATTGATACAACCGTTTGTTAAAGACTGGATACTTTTCTTCTTTTTACTGGTCAGATAGAATCTCCATAATCCCTAGTACCATCTATATTGTACACAGTTGTGCTGATGGTAGCAGGGCTGACTGCCTTTCTGCATCACATGCCTTTTGATCACACAACACAGCAGCTTCAAATGTGATGCTGGGAGAAAGGGAGAGAGACACAGTACAAATGAAAATTAATTTATCCTGTCCAAGTCCAGTCTTTCCCTGAGGCTGAGCAGCAGGATAACACAGAGAAAAGCTAACTCCCTTTTCCAGAACCACACAAAGCACAAATAGAAAAAGCCCTATGAAGTCATACGGTCCTCTGACTTATCACTATAGAATTGTCCTTCGCATTATATTGTATGCTGTAGTTTTAACTTACACAACCATTGAAATTAGCAACATTTCCCTTAGGCATATATTCCAAAAGCTACTAGGTCATATTCTGGGGAAATAAAGGGATAATAATTGCAAAATCTTACCATCTGTCAGATTATAAGTCATATAAAAATGCAGAACTATACTAACAGATCATGGCGTCTAACACTCAAAAATTTGGAAATGAAGAATTAATGCTAGAGTACTCAATATCATGCACATCTCAAGATGATATATTATCCAATTTAACAGTTACATGCTCTTCCCCCCCCCCCACCTCACTTAATGAGCTGACTGTGACTGTTTTCCTTCTCCTCGTTTTTAGGTTTTGAATTCAGGTACTACATGTAAAACAAACCCTTCTGAAGTTTAATCTCCTTAAAGGTTTTTCTCTGGTGCTCTTCAAAATGCAATTTGGATGTTTCACACACACTATGCACAGGCCAGCCTTGGGCATTGTCAGGAGTGGTGTTAATTCCCTCTGACAGCCAAAGAGCCCAGGCGTGGAGCACTCGCAATGTTTGGGTGCTCAGTCTGAACCCCAGAGCCTAAATGTTGAAAATAATCACTTATGCACTACCGTATCCACCCAAAGTGTAGCTGTTACTGCATCAGTTATAGTGAGGTTCATATGGTACCCCTGGAAATCCAAGCACATGTCCCAGGTCAGGCTCTGGAAGGCAAGGGATGAAAGCACTGAGTATCAGTGCAAAGCAAAGTACTGGTTTAAAGCTGGATACACCAACACCCCAGGCTCCATATACTGAGCCCAGTCCATTTTTAGATTTCTATAGCATCATGTTCCCTGCACAATATCTAAGAGCAGAATTCACAGACTTCTTTATTCACCAACCCTTAGTGGAACCTATTTCCCATTGTGTGACAAACAAGGTGACATAAATGTGTGTTTGTTGAACTAGAGAATCAGAAAAAGCTTCAGACTTAACAGATGGGCATTCATGGACATGCACTTATGGGTACTGGATACAAAATCTAGGGAACAAGTTCTGATGCTACTTCAGCTGAATGTTTTAACTCTTTTAGTCAGAATGGAGAAGAGTCAGCAGAAATCACTCAGGTTTTTTATGCCAAAGAGTGCCATTTAATACAGTCATTACAGTACAGCTTCTGGTTTAATAATTTCAGCTGTTTCCCACATATAAGGGGATATTCTAGACACTGGTGTAGAACACATCGTAGTGTATTTATATACTGTAGTATGTAGTAACACATGAGCTTTTATTTAACTCCAATGTATATCTGGTGTCAGAGGTATTGGTATGAACTGAGCCCTTCCTGGGTCTCTGAGCAGGTGCAATCACACCTAAAGGAGATCAAACTGCTGTATCTTCATTATTATCATGTCTATATTGACAAAACTGTCACAGCACTAGTGACATCTGCTGCCAATTCATAGGCACCTGGCCTTGACTGGAAACAATAGCATACTATTGTGTGTAAGAGGCCCTGGATCTCAGGTCCAGTGCCAGGCTCTGTAGAAAAGTGTGCTTTACTGGGAACAGACTTCGATGTTTTGTTCCCCACCTTCTCCAAACTTGATTCAGTGTGCCCATGCTCCTCAAATGCCTCTGCTCTACTCCTGACTGCTCCTAAGACACATCCTCTCCCTTCATTAGTCCCAGAAAAGTAGTTAATTTCTCATCCTCCTCCCAGTTCTTTTGCATAACCAGCCCTCCTCTACTTTTCTGCACTGCTGCCCACTCACTGCCGCATTGCCTTCTCTCTCACCCAGTAGTCTTGTTCACTAGTCTCATTTTCCCTTTCTGGTAGCTCAGTTAAGTTTTTCTTGTCTCACTAAGTATTTATCTGTCTTCTAAACTCTGTTCCAGGTACCTCCTCCGGATTTGCTCCCCACTACCACTGCCTAAGAAGTTGCTGCTGTCCTGCTGGCACTGAAGCTTCTTTTCAGATTCATTTATCCTTTTTTCCCCCAAATTTCACCAGTTTCTACATCACTGTGCAAGCTGTTTAAGAGATCAAGAGCTTTGGCTACTCTCAGAGGTTCCTGGTCCTGCCTGAAAACATTTAAAAGTCTCTGATGGAAACTCTATGCCAAATTCCCAATTTCGTCCCCCAGTCCAACTCACAGTCTAAGTTTCTCACTTTGTTTGCCATGCATCTTTCCAGAGTCTTTGCCTCAGCTCTGCCTTGTTCCCTGTGCATAATATCTTGTTAGCTTTTTGCAAACTGCTGGATCAAGGGACAGGAAGAGAACTGGAAAAGCACACAACTCATCCAGTGTGGGGGTGTAGACCACGTACAGTCACAGCAGCACAGAGATGCAATGGCAGGAAGATACCTCCTTCCACTCCACATTCAGAGAAAATGACATTTTCAGGGCATTTATATTCTGGAATTTCAAAATGTGTGATCTGTCTACATTGACTTATCAAGTATGAGTGGGTTTTCATGTATAAAGAAGTTGCTCCTCACTAAATGTAAAATTGGCCTCCAAGCCAAGAACTACTGGAGTTTCTAGGCAAAAAGATAGTTCTGACAATGTATATTCCCTGCAAACTTTCTCTAACCCGATCTTCCTCTTTAAGAAAGGGAAGTTAGTGGCTTATAAGAGCCCTAAACATTCTTCTTAGCATTATTCCAAATTCTTCTACAGTACAAAAAATAAGTTACAGGGGAAAAAATTCCAACAATCTGTTGATGCTTTCCACAGAGAATAATCATCTGAGGATTGGATTTGGAAAATCAAACTAAAGAACCAGATATAAGAAAAACCTCCCCTAACATGCTTCAGGAGTAACCTGTCATCAGTTCAATGGACCAGTTGGTAGCTTGGCAGTACGATGAATGCTCAAAACAATGGAAACCAATCCAAAGTACAAATGCTGGAAAAGTAAAAAATCAAGTAGTTACTGTCTTTGATTTGTTTTACTCCATTCATATAAATATAGCACTCCATGGAAAATACAAAAAATTATGGTTCAACAGAATGGTCTCTGTGCTGAAGGTGTATGTGTGGTATCTTACATCCACGGACATGTTTATCTAGCATTGTTCCTACCTCTGTAAGGTACATACCAAGCTATTTTAAAACAAGAATTTTATTCCCCTTGTAACTGTTTTCTTCATCAGTTTTAATTAAATATAACAAGAAAAATGGCAGTTGGATTAAATAACGTGCTGTGAGAGTAAAACTACCCAGTAGTCAAAGACAAATAACAACATAAAACCAAAAATGCTAATGGCATACTATGAGTGCAATGATCAACTGATTAGCCGCTTAATTTCTCATTTGAAATCAAATTTGCATACCTAACTTATCAATTCAGATGTGACAGTAACATTAAAATTAAATATGTGTTTCAGTATTTCAGTAAATGACAGCCATTGGTTAAATAGCAATAATACTAGCCTTTGTGACAAACATGTAGGGCACATTGCCTAATTCATTTCATTTTCAAATGAACAAAGAGTGACTCTGAATGCCTTGTTTCCCTACAAATATGCCTGGAAGGATTGGTTGCTAACACTGGAGACTGAAAGATGGTGGCTGCAGAAAATAAGCACCATTTATAATGTCAAACCCAGCCTCTGAAGCAGAAGGGTGCTGCTCAGGCATCAGCTCCCCAGACAAGATAAGTGTTTTGGCTGTGGTTTGGACATAGCTGCTCACCAGACATATTAGGTCTCCACGCAACAGTCTTGCTAGCAACTAATATCAACTCTCAAGAAGGAAATCTGAGATTTCTAAGGCTTTTTTACTGAGAAAAAAATCTCCCCAAACGTCTATGACAATTAATGGCTTATGTAATATTTAATTATTCATGTTCAGAAAAATGACCACCATAGATCACACATCTGTGAAATTTTGGTCAATGTCTGCTTTACTGATGAAGGTATTGAGCCACCTCAGGGACATTAAGAGCAAAATTTTGCAAAAAAAAAAAAAGATATCTCTTCTGATGCATTTTTGAGTACTGCTAATTAATGTGTTGTTGTTTAGGACCATGTATCTGAGATAACTATATCTTGTAACAACTTTTGCATTATAAATTCCTATTTATGAATCTGGGAACAGAGACAAAATAAAATCCATTGTGGATGATTATCACTGCTTTTTAAATATGATTGAAAAACAATAAGGAAAAGTAAATGTTTTTTATTTTTGTGACAAGGATTGAATTGCACCGCATTCAGGTTACCTTTTCTTACATTTTCTGTTTGTGACAAAGATACTTGCCTGGAATGTTAATTCACTGAGGATAGAGAAAAGAAAAAGAAGAACCTGGCAAATTGGGACTTTATCTGCTGCTACACATTTAGAATGGTGGAAACACAGCCTAAAGAGACGAAGAAACAAACCATAGTGCAAGATGTGTGGCAAAACCTGCATGCAGAAATCACAAAACTATGAAGACTGTTATACAAGACTGTGGATTACCACATGATTATCTTTGCTTACAGTATATACATATCTATGTAGTACCCATATACATGCAAGGGTGGACAAAATATTATTTTCCCTGTAATGTTTAAGGTTTTCAGTCACTTCTGTTGCTGCTTATCATGGTTTTTTGTCTCATCTGCATAGCAATGTTCTGTGTTTCAATAACTATAGGAGATCACCACCTACATAAATAAGTATATAAATGGAAGTATTTATGGACTGAAACAAAGAGGCTGAAATGCTGTATTAGTTTTGTCTTTATTCCTTACTGATTTTCATATACCTGTTTTCCCAGAATTTAGTGTCTTTCAGCACAGAGCACTCCTGTGTTGTCAGTCTCACAAGCAGCCTGGAGCTTCAGAGACAATTTGTTATAAGCTTATTTCCTTTCATTTCTTAAGTTCTAAGGAAAACTCAACAGATTTTCTATCTGTCAAACATTGCCATGCCATAAAAATTAGTCTTGTGGGTGTGGGCATTAAAGTGCTTCAATTTTATAGCACATATTTATCTCAAAATAGTCCATTTGCAGTAAAAGAGAAAACCTGGCTTTGCAGAGGTTTGGAGGATTAAAGGAAACATTTAAGAAAAGAAAGTGAGCCTGCCCAAAGCATGCTGAGTACCCTGCCTTCTGGGCTCTGCACCAGCCACCTGTTAATAGCAGACCTCTGCTTTTGGCATCAATTAGGAGGATAATTTCTTGAAGAAAAGTGCTGTCAGAAAGCTGTAAGACCAATTTTTTTTTTTGAACAGGTGTTGCTCTTGGAGGGTATTACACAGGACATACTTTGATCTTCTTGACTAGCTGTCTGAACAAGATGTCATGGAAAGAACTCATACTCTGACCATCAGCTCCTCACCTAAAAGCCCTGAAGGGCACTAATTAGAAATATAAGGATTATAGTGACAGGAAGGAGTTGGTGGCACGTATTTCATCACAAAAGAGAGTTCAATCTGGCAGCTAGTCTGTCATTCCTTTGAAGGGTAAAGGAAAAAAAAATACTTTGTTTTTCACGAATATTCAAATGGGAAAGTCTGTGGACACTGGTGCTTTTGTTAAAACAAAATCCAGCAGGTGCATTCAAACTCTCAGCCAGATGAAAAGTCTCAAGTTTTCTCTGGCTTAATATGCAACCAACTTGTCACCATGTCATAAAAGAGCCATGGTTACTTCTGTGCCATGCCACCCCTCCAAAGATAAGCCACCAGAAATTGCTGAAGAGTCACTCCATTCATCTTCTCTCCAGCAGCCCTAATGGCACTTCTGGAGCAGGCAGACAGCATGAGTGACAGCAGCCCTGAAGCTACTTTAATGTGTTTCACAGACAGGGGCTGGCATTTGTTACCTGAGGTTCAGGGATATGCTTCAGTGTCTCAATGCCTCTTCCCTCTAGTTCAAATTTGCTTTAAGCACTATTCTGCTATCCCAGAAAAACAAGGCCAAACTGCAAGATATTAGTTACTGCCTGGAGTAGGAGCTAGCCACAGGCAGTGCAGAACAAAACCTTGGTCTTGAGATTATTTGTGACAGCATTCTACTCAATTGATTTTTGCACCAAAGAGGGTTTTTCTCCACCCCCCCCCCCCAATTTATTAACTAAACTTTTGATGTATGTATCTGCCAATGCTACTTTTTTAATAAGTAAAAAACCCTTGATGGATTTGAATACAAAATCTGAGATAATTCTAGCCATGGAAACTTGTACTTCTTGCAATGACAAAAAAATTACACCTGAATATTTTTTTAGTAATATCAGCTAGCATCACCATTCCCAATGAATGTTATCAGATGATGGTGCAGAGAGGTAAACATAACTGTTGCTGAATCCTCACAACAGAGATAGAAACCAGCATCTAGAAGGTGATTGATTTCTTAAAGGTCCTGTAATGAATCAATATCATTGCTTCTGTTAGGTTTCTGGATCCCTGGTACACAGGCCTAGAACTGAGAAAGAGTTGGACTAATCATTACCTTTTGTTTCACAGAGAGATAAGAAGTGTTGAAGGAAACTTGTGTTGAAGCATGATTTCTTGGTATATTAACCAAGAAACAGAGGACAGCTACATCCTTTTACAATGCTGAGGATCTTCACATGTCCTAGGACAGCCAGATTTGTAACATTTAAGCTCATCATCAAAGTTATGGTACTGTCAAACCTCTTGTTTATTTGTTTATTCATTTCATATCTTCATTAAACAACTGGGAGAGTAATATTTTTTTGGCCACTTATTTTTTACTTATAAATCTCTATGACCACAAGATTCATGTGTTGCTATTTCCTCTTCTAACCCTATTGCCTTTTATTTTGACAGCACACACCTGGCTGCTCATTTTTAAATTTTTCCTGGGGTTTTGGCAATTCTTCACTGTCTTGTGTCAACACCTCCTGTTGCTGGTACCTCACTGATCATGAGTCAGAACAGAGGGAGAGGCTCAGAGGAGGGTCTCAGGTGGAGGGTCTCAGTGCAAGTGGTCAGCGTAGCACTGCTTAAGTAGTCTCATGGTACTGACTGAAATGACTTGGAAAGTGATTTCCATTTATTTTTTGCAATGTAACTACATCTGCTGCAGGCTCACAGGAGAAGGAAGCAGCTCAGGAGATAATGCTGATGGATTAGTGGAATGATAAACTTGTTCCAAGGACAGCTTTGCTGCTGATCCTGTCTGTCTCACTTGAATGAAAAGGAGGTGGGAAAACATTATCCTTCATCACAGGTGGGCAAATCATACTTTAGGTTTGGGGGTTGTAATAAACTTGTCCCTAATCAAATTTCACTATAATTCTTTTATCATTACTAGTATACTTTTCAATTTCTGTTTCTTGCTTTTGCCTAATCCATCTTATTTTTGTATTTTTGCCTAGTTCAGTCCCAGCTTCTCTTTCTGTTTTGTAGCCATTCTCTTCACCATTTAAATGATCTGTCAAATGCAACACTGCAGGAAAAATGAGGAGCCAAAATGGGAGAGAACTGCAGCTCTCCCCGTGCCTGCAGCACTCTGCCACTTCCAGGGCTGGTGGCAGTGCCTACAGCAACTGCTTTCTTCCACTTGCTTGTGACTCATGGTTTCTTTTGCATAACCACAATAAGCAACACCCACGCAGAGCCATCAGTCAGTTCAGCAATGGCAGCAGGAAAGTTTCTTTATTTCTAAGGAAATATTAAATTTTTGGGAAAAAAAAAGGAAACCAAAACAACACAAAACCCTCAAACCACTACCTGACAAAGGCTTAATAAGTCTGTTTTCAAGGACTATTTAAATTAATTTTACAGAGAAATTCTCTTGCATAGCCTATTGAGGAATTTGCCAAACAACAAGGAATTACTGAGATTTTATAGATTTTAGGGAGTCAAGTTCATTGTAACCTGCTAATGCCAGATTTAGAAAGAATAAAGAAGATTGAGTGTCACAACAGCTAAATAACTGACATCTCCTCTATGCCAAACCTACTGTCTTCCCTGGCATACATTACTCCAACTACTTCAAATGAAATCCAAACAAATTAATAAAAATACAATTACTTGAGAAGCTTTGAGAAATATAGATATAAATTACCAAGACAACAGCACATGGCTTGCAGTCCAGCTTCAGGAAACCAACCATGGTTGCTTGTTTGAAGATCTAGGTATTTTGGTTCTCTGACTTTAGGACATATTTAAAAATATGATTCTATTGCATAAAGTCCATGGACTCTCAGTGCTCAAACTATTGTCTTTTGGAATTGGAAGCACTTTTTTTTCACTCTTTAATGAAGTCTCACACACGAAGCTAAGTTGGGATCACAGTTTTGTGAACACTTTGCTGTATGCTTTTCAAATAAGCGCAGTGAGTAAAGCAGAACTTTATCTTCAGGAGTAGCTCAGAGACATGGCGCAAAGTTAGCATATTTCATCCTTCCCCCATCACTTCACTTCATTTGAAGAGAGAGCTAATGTACAGTCAAAGTGACAAGCTTTTACAAAACTGGAATTTCTAATTATTTTTTCTATTTTTCTTTAGCTTCTAAGCAACTTCATGTAGAGATGAGAAATTGCATGATAAAGCACCTAAAATACAGCACAGACAGCATGCATCACTCCACCTGACTATTTTTTGAAAATAAAATCAATTTTCTTTTCTATTTTTTTTGAAAAAATAATAATGAAATGCATTTATTATCTAGACCGACTGAGATACCAAAGGTTCCAGTTTAATTTACTTGATAATAAACTTCAGCAGGGCCACAGTACGTATGCTCAAAGAGGAAATTAGCATGTCACTTACTGAACAAGACAATATTCACTAGATGTGTGGGTATCTTTTGTATTCTCCTCATTTCTCGGCTTTTTCACCTCTATTCTCAGCCCTTTATACCAAGAGAGAAACATGAATACTTATCCACAAACACACCTTTGTAGCTCTCATTTCCCATATAAATCAACAACTTGTTACAAGAGACAAAAGCTGGCAGTATTTTCATGATCCATGCCCTCAATTAACACCATTCCAGTGGTATCCATGCTGGGATGGATTTTTTCCTGTGTTTCTGCTAACGGGGTCCGGAGTCACAGACCTGGGAAGTACAAAGCCTCACAATGCTTCTCCCAAAGCTTCCATTTGGCCTTTCAGTAACCCTCTCCAAAAATTTCTATCAGCATTTCATATTTGTAACCACTTGCAGCAGTATCATCGACAGGGCAGAAGGAAGCTCTTAAGGCTGAGGTTTAGAAACAAGTAAATCCAGGGGGACAGGATTCCTGGGCTTGTTCTTTCAACATTCTTGGTCTCAAAATGTAGCTTTTCCAAAACACAGACTGCTGCTGCTGCTTGTGCTCTCTGTGTAGACATTCCCCACCCTGCCACTTAAGCCAAAGGATCAAGGATGAGCAGTTTAGTGCCTGCCTGCATTGCACAAAGCCTCAAGTGGGCCAAAAGTTTTTCACAATGCACTAGATGTAAAATTGAAGACTACAACTAATAAGGCAATTCCAAGTGCAGCCACCTCTAAAACAATCAATCTTCAAATATTTTCCTAAAGAAGTCTTTTAAAAGGCTATATTTGTTTCAAAACTTTATGATCCTGTGACTGTTTTCAAGTAGAGAGTAAATTATTTTGGATGAAATTTGAATTATTTTCTTTGCATTAATGCCCAGAAATAATTAGCAAAAGCACCCTTAGCATGTGACCTCACTTAGAGAATGGTTTCCCTGACTTGGTGATTGCTATTCTAAATAGAAAAAACCATTTTTCTTATGACGGTCTTAGCTGCAGAGGTCATGTGCTGATCCATGCAGATGAGGGAACGCAATTGTGTTCTTTCTTATTCCCAAGGACCTCTAAAACATTTTCAGGCTAAACTGGCAATTAATTTGTTGAACTGAAATTCATTAAATGCTCAAATTGCAAACATGCAGCTGAGTATTAACAGTATATGAATCATATTTTTCTATTTTATGCAACAAAATAAATTTCCAGTTGAACTCAGTAGGACGAGTCACACTGCCTAAGGGAGCAATTTCTTAACTCAGGGGACTGAGTCAGATTCCTTTATTATCATTATACCCCCAAGAGGGAAAAACACAGAATGAAGTTGAGCTAAAATGTTGATTAAAATGAGAGTTCTGGATTATTTTGTAGAAAAATTATTGTGTATGTGATAGGTTGTCCTCCTAATTCAGGTGTCTAAGTGAGAAGCCAAGACCTGGTATGACTGCACACAAATTACAGTCAGCTGGGAAAAATACCTCTGCACATATGGGCATGGGCTGGCATGAGATTTACACTGTCTCCTCCAAATTTTCAAGAAGCAGCAAGAGCTCACTGTATGCTGCCATGATCATGGTGCTTTCCCAGGCTCAGACCCTTCTGTCATGGCAAAGCAATTCCAGGATACCCTGTCCTTCACAGAGAAAACACACATTTCCCTGGATGGTTTTCACAGTGACGCTGGGTGCCATTTCTAAAAATGACAAGAGGAAGGGTCCGGGGACTTAAATGTCAGCCAGGCTCTCCTCAGACCTTGGAAAAATCACACAGCTTCTCTTTTTGGGATGCTTGAATAAGCATTGTTGTGAAGAACAAAAACTTTACAGCTTCAATTAGCAATCCCCCGATTTACCAGGGACAAATGATGTTCAGCAAACCTGGTGCCTCCTACAACAAAGTGAGGTTTGTTGTACATGGATGTCATGTATCTCAGCATTAGGAAAGCTTTTGACTCCATACTCTGCCAGCTGGCAGATGAGGAATTGTGGACTGGAAGAAATGATGTTTAGATGGACTAAAAATTAACAGTACCTCTGGGCTTGAAATTTATCAACGAGCAGCTCAGCATCTGCTTGGTGACCAGCAGCGAGAAGAGCAGTCTTTCTCTTTCTCACAGTTGGATGTCTTAATCAATGACCTAGGTGATGACCTAGGATGCAACACATGCAAATTTATTAATTATGCTAAATTAGAGGGAGTTACTTGAATCCACAGGGATTTTTATAAACTAGAGAACTGGGAAAACAGAAACTTCATGATTTCCAACAAGGAGACAAGCAAAGTTCTGCTCTTGGAATAGTATAAGCTCACTTGTGATTAAGGAATTTGTAGTAATCCTGCTGAAAAGATTATTGTTGGACTCTAGCTCGAATACTCTCTCTTCCTATGAATAAGGTAAAACAACAATTACCCTGTTGTTGAAAGGAGTTCCCTAAAAGAGATGAGGAAGTTGCTTTTCCCATCTACCTGGAGCTTGGGAGGCTTCCTGTGAAAAAGAGGATCAATCAAGTTTTGGACAACCTACTGGACCACAAGGAAATACTGAGAGATCCTGAAATACTGAGACTGCTGAAGAGTCTTAGGCTTGATCTAAAAGCAGGCAACAACTACTTGAAGAGGACTTAAAATAAAAAAGGGATTTAAGGAAAAACTTTTCACCAGGAGGAAAACCTTTGCAGTGTACCCCTGTCAAGCTGTGCAGGTAAACTCTGAAATTTCCATCCATTTTTTTGAGGTCCTCAAGATGCAGCTACACACAGCATGGCTGATCTGACTTAGTATTGGCAACAGTCTTGTCTTTTTGGGTGAGCAGCCTCAAAAGTCTTTTTGAAATCCTTCTGTGATCAGCAGCTTTATGTTTACTCTCCACTCTTCTATACTGCATAGGGATTTCTGCATCTACATCAGGAATCCTGGCAGGTCCACAGGATTTGAAGATTAATAGGTTGGAAAATACCTTTTCCATGGTTGCCTGGAAATCCTCGGTTCTGCCTCCTCTGCATGCAGAATGTATTTTCACCAAGACCTAGCTCCTGTAGTGAAAGCTTTATTATGAACTGTAGCTGTCTATACAAATTTGTATGTAAATTAAGATTACACAGACAAGCTAATTACAGAAGCATCCCATATTTCAGAAGTTTGCCCTTTCAATTTAAGTATGGAGTAACTTTTCATAGCAAACTCAGGATTTAGTATGAGGAATGTTTGGACTGCATGCCTCCAGAACAGACATCTTGCAGTATCTCTGCAAGTGAGCAGCTGATAAAGGAGAAGTCCGTTGTTCCAAGAGACAGTGCAGAGGAATCAAGTCCAATCAAATAGTAATTTGAGATTTGTCCTGCACTTAACACCCATACAGAGAGAAGAAGTGAGGAATCTGGAAACTTCCCATGATGACTTTCCTCATCATCTCACCACAGAGGTGGGACTGGAACCAACTGCAATTCCAGAGAGCTCTGTGTATTTTTCTCTACCCAGCAGATATGAGGGAGTGGGAGGCGTGACCCATAAAAATGAGACAGTGGCAATGGTGATATATTTCGAGTCCAGAGATATTTTAGGACACAGTAGGTGATGCAACTGGTGCAAGAGATGCTGATCAAACTAGTGAGCAATCCTCTGTGGAACATTTTTAGCTTTAATGCACTGAAGAATCTTCCCAATCAAGACACATTACTGAAGGCAATTAATTATTATAAATAACTTTCACATCAGTCAAAACTGAATGTAATTTCACTGCTCAAGAATAAAATATATCCCTACCTAAGGATTTTATACCTTCAAGTTCCAAAAGCCCCTGGGAAGGAAAACATCCCTAAACAAACAAATGCCAAAATTCCTTTCCTGATACAGGTTGTAAATTAATAAAGGAAAACAACATGTGTGATAGAGAAATGCCTTGCTGTCTGAAGGCTTTATTTTTAAGGCTGTTCAGATTTTTGAAGCAGATGCAGGTGCTCCCTTTTTGTGTCAATGCCAGAAAAATTGCACAATTTGGCACAAAACTAACAGAAATAGAGTCTAAGTGAAAATACACTGTAATTATTGCTCTACCTTAAAAGCTGGATTTCTAAGCCACCCCAAGAAGCTCTACTTACAAATTTGCTTGCTTTCCTTTTATTTGCTTTCACCCTATTGTGCTTCATTATTCTTGCCCCTTAGACCCACATCTAAGAAGCAGGAAATTAATTGCCTCCATGTTGGTGGGTGCTCATGCAACTTCTTTCATATAGTGGTTCTCAGTGTTGCAGAGACCCTCTTAAAAGTACATATTCAGGCTGAAAAATAAGCACAAACAAAACCAGTGGAAAGTAGCGCTGATAATTTAGCTAGAGAATCTGTCAAGCTATGTGTGCAAGCGGTAAAGGAAACAGGGAGAGGTGAGGGGTTAGAAAGGCCACAGGCATTAGCACAGTGCATATCTTTTTCACTCTTTCTTATCCCAGGCCCCTCCTCCCCATGTCTATCTCTAGACTGCTGTTCACATTCCCTGTTCTTTTGCCCAGACCACATTCTCTGTTACTCTCTTTAGCAGTGTCATGTAGCAGAGAATATTTGTCTAATCTATTGATACTTGTAGGTGAAGTTGTTTGCAACTGGTGTTACCAGCTGTGAGTTTTGGGTTTTGGCTCATCTAAAGGCACTTTTCCAGTGTCACTGGGTTGGGCTTACCCTGTGGGCTCAGGGCTGTGGATGGTGGTAGCTGCACCAAATCATTCACCAAGGCATGGGGAGAGGAACAGACACCTGTCCATCTCTTCCTCTGTCTGTGTTACCATCTGCTCTTGACACTCAGATCTGAGTGTGCCCCTTTTCTCACTTCCCCTATTCCCTCATTTATCTGAGGAACAGGTAAAGAGGGGAATTCCCTGTACTGAGTTGAATCTCAGTGATTCTCTTTACCTGCCTTGCTGATCTTGAATGCCCCAGAACATCCTTAGAATCTTCTTGAGCTGGGGAAGGTACAGGACTTGTCTCATACTCTGCATCACTGTACCAAAATCCTCAAGGAAACATTCCCAACCAAACCCTCAAACATACATCCTAGAAGATGACAAGCAGAGACATCACTGCGATAACAGCCTTATGAGGGTAAATATCACGATGTAACAGTTGCCAATTATTTATACATATTCAATCTATACTGTTTGAGAACTAGTCTGAACTTTAAAATTTACATGCCACAAAGTTTTTGCCTTAAATAGATATTTCATTTCCCCAAGTAATGGGCAAGCTGAAGCTTGCTTGTTATATCTCACTCTCTTCAGTGAATCCTACAGCACAAATTACAAATCTTCACTTTCTTTTCTCCTGAGCAAATCAGTTGCAATGTCATTTATAGAGTGAGGCTCTGAACAGAACTATGGCTTATAGCTAATATGTTCTCAACACCCCACAAAATTGTGTCAGACTCCTCAGAGAAGAAATTTCCACTTTCTGATGCTTTTTGGAAGATCTGGGTTTTTTTCTGCTGTAAAAAAATCACAAGCTTAAATTCACTATTAGTCACTCTAACCACAAAACTTCTATATACAATCATGTTGTTCTCAAAATTGCATGAGTATCCTCTCCTAGCTCATTGTCCAAATTGTCATAATACCAGTCAGAATGGCTGAAATCCTAATTTGGTGCTTTCTGAGGAAAATATATACAGTGACATAATACACATATAGTCCTTCCCAAGCATGCATTTTTAAAACTTGTTTACAGCTCACTGGCCTGTGTAGAGCCCAGAAAGTTCTACTGGGCAAAGTTCTAGCTCTCCTCTATAATTTCCATTAACAGCTGGACTCTCTGCCCTTTCCTACCTTGTAAGTGATAGAGCCTAGGAAAATCTGGCAGTCTGCTTGACATGCAGTGAGGTTTTTTTAATTCTTCATTACAGTTTAAAAATCCTTACCGGGGAATGAATTTTCTGATCATCTGAACTCGTGCAAGTCAGGGAGTCTATTATATTAATAGCATATTTCATTGCTTTAAAATTCAAAAGTGACAATCTATGACACCAGTTAGGAATAACAGAGAGGGAATAAGCCCAACAGCCAGGGCAGAGAATGGCACACTGCTCTGCACAGAGCCCATTTCAATCCTTAAGCACTGCACCTTCCTATGTCTGAAAGCACTGCCACAGTGGAAAATTCATTGCACTAGAAGGAGAGGACTTTTTCTTGTCCATAACTGTCATTATCCACCCAATAAAAGAAATCGCACATTCTGGGGTATCTACTTATGATTATTTTGTCACTGTTGTTCCACTGCAGAGTTTGGGCAAGTCGTCCTGGAACCAGAAAGAAATGGTTTGGAGGAATTCCTAAGGAGAAAAAAGATGGATGGCATTATTAGACCTCCTCTCCCTGTAAACAAATGCTCTCAATAGCAGTGATAATGTCTTTCAGTAAGGTAAGCAACATCTGAAAGGGTTGAAACTATGGTCATAATGACTGGTCATAGTCACTATTCATAATCCATGAATAACCTTTGAAATGATTCATAGAAACTGCAATAATTTGTGCTTTATCTAAATTGTGTAAACATACAGCAGAACAAAAACCTAAATTAAAAAATATATACAGACAAATCCATTAGCTGTCTGTGATTTTCACTGCACTAGAAACTATGAGGAATCTGATGATACAATCTTAATTAATTTTGTTTGATTTTATGAACTCTATTTATTACTATGACCTTTGCTTTGCTTTAAAACTTTCTTTTTTATGGCAGAAAAAGGCAGTATCTTTGAATCTTAAACAGGAACATCAAAGACTGTCATCAAAGAGACAGGCTCTTCAAGAAGAACAAAAAGAGACGAATCACCAACCACATCAGAGGGCTGAGCTGAGCAAGTGAAGAACTGGAAAGACATGTTCTCCCTAAGGATGCTGAAAGGTGTCCCAGCAATGGTGATGATACAAGAGGGAGGAATTTGCTGTCAGATACTGGGTTTTTATATGCATCTGTAAATCGCCTCAGTTGCTACAAGCAAACCCACTGCAAATTTAAGAAGGGCTTTGGCAAAGCCGACTGGTTTATGCCTTTTATTTGGTCAAAGAAATAAACTAAGGATCCTACTTCAGCAACTTCTGAGTAGTGCCTGCAAGGGGTTTGCAGTAGGGTCAGGTACTGGTATCAAAGGTCTGGGAAGTCACCTGTAGCCTTCCAGTAAGGGCCATTGGAAAGCAACATCATTTTTCCCTGGAAGGTGTTTCCAGGTGCCAAAACTTTTTGTGGCTTCTATATTTCTGCTCTCATCATATGGCATTCACAGTGCCCCAGCTGTCAACAGCAAAACTTATACTCCATACCCATAGAATTTTTTTTTTCAGAACACTTTCTTCTGTCAAAACAAGAAAATTATACTTTGCTTTCTATCAAAAGTTGAAGCCTTTCATATGGCTTCATCAACAGATGACTATCATTTTCAATCTTTATTGGACTGGACTAAGTTGTGACCACTAATAAAGCTCAGAAAAGGCTCCAAAACCTTGCACCCATTCCAACTGATCTCCCCCTCCTTTGATCTTTCTATTTCAGCTTCTCCTTCTCTTTTTAATAGGTACGGATTTACTTCTCTCCCCCTAGATAACTGCCCAGATTTAATATAAGCCATTCATTGCAACATAAGGAAAAAAAAATGCCCGAACCAGATAAAATCTGACAGAAACAGTCACTCTTGGTTCTGTCATTTCCTAGAATCTGAGTTTATATCTTAGCTGTCTTACCAAGCTTTGAGCAAAGCCTTACTTATGCAAGTTTGAGGGGGAGGAAAAACCCTTAAAATCTAAGGGATGAATTTCTACTGAGCTGCATCAAGAGCTGACATTTCAGGAAGTTTTATTATACTAATGTTCATCTCCCCAGTTCTTGAAGCTTGCCCACCCCTTTTCATCCTTTCTCTCCACTGCCTACCTCTGTCATCCTGCCTAAGATGCTCCCCATTTTTTATTGCCACTGAACACAACCTGGTTTATTTTTCATTCCTTAATCCCTCCTTTTCAAAGTAACTCCCCTCTCTCTTGTTTTCTCTCCCTTACAGATTTACTGTTTCAAATTAATTGTTCCCAGTTCTAGCTCTCACTAGTGTCCTCTGCTTTGTCTTTTCTGTACATCTCTTATCTCCAGCTCCTCACTTGCCTGTGTTTTGGTCCAACCTCTTCCCATTGAAGAGGAAAAAAGCTATTTTCTAGCAAAACTTCGAAGGGCCAGCAGATGAAAGTTTTTCCTTGGACAAGAAGAAAGGCTGTCCAGGCCATTTGCTGGAACATGTCAGAATTTTGTTGTCAGATTTATCAGTTACCACTTAAAAAATGTGTAGTTTTGGCTCTTAACAAAAATAGCGCGATACTCTATCTTTCAAAATAAGATCCCGTGAGGTGCAAGTAGCAGTGACCGAGATAACCCAGGAGTGAGTGTTGGATCCTCCTGAGCTCAGGCCCACCCACCCCTGAGCCTTGTTCCAGGAGCTGGGACCTGGAAACCCCCATCAGATACCCAGGCAGTGGCGGGAGCATCCACAAGAGGTTTAAACAGCTCTAGGTAGCACAGGTTATGTGTGTAGTAAAAGCCCTACTAGATGAGAAGGATACTAAAAGAACAAAAATATGGACAAATTATTATTAGAAGTGAGAAATCAATAACAAATAGAGAATAAGATATAACCGAGAGTTTCTCAGTCAAACACCTTACCTTTTAATGTAGAATAAATAGTCTTTTGTTAGTGATATCAATCCTGGAAATACCTTGAACTTTCAAAAACAAATAAATGATGCCCCTGAGCAGAAAAAGCCCACTATTCTTGACCATTCAAGTTGTTTAGTGTTATAAGCACTTAATAAGAGCATCTCACAGTAATGTGTGCAGGATATTCTTAGTCCTATAGGTGCACCACTTACCATGGTAATGATTGCCCAGTATAGCACTGAGTTGAATATAGTCCTTGTGAATTTAGTAAAATATTTCAAATGTGTTTCCTGAAAGCACAAGTCCTTGGTGGTTTTAGGCTGTACATCTCACCACTGTGTTCTCATCATGTCAAATCCTTCAAGTGAAGTGACATTACACTCAGTCTGCACTAAACAGTGCTGGTGATTCACTAGACTGCAGTCCTCCTTTTAAGTCAGTACTGAGTCAATACTCTGTTAGGGGTTTATTAAAGAGCACCCTAATGTTGCAGGTCTAATCCTTTGATAGGGCTTACTGTTGGGATGTGCCCTCTTTTTGATCATGTAACACTCACAGTAATTTTTCTGGAAGTCACACTTTGCCTCTTAACCTGGATGTCTTGGATAAATTCCAGCTCAGGAACAACATGCTGAAAACTCAAATCTCTTGACAGTTTCAGTGATAGAAATGAAGTTACTGCTTGAACTGTTTACTGTTGATGAAGACTTTAACTAGTAGTGGTTCTCTGCACTTAACTGAGTACTCATTGGGCAGCTGTTCTCTGCATCCTAGAGGTGTTATGAAAAATAATAATTTCAGTCATTATGAAGGCACTGCAGACTTTTATGCAAGAGCTGCCATGCAAGGGTTAAGTACTATTAGGTTGCTTGCAATAATATCATTACATTGATTTTTTTTTTCAGCAGTGTCCAGCTATCTCCACACACATTTAAAAATACAGTTCACAGGCACCTAGGAAGCAATTCTTTCCACAGGCTTGGAAAACAGAGTATTAAAATATTTTAATTTAAAAACCTGGCATATAAATTCATAATCACTTGACTATCTAACAAAGAGAATTAAAAGAAGCTTGTTATGTTTCCTATTTTGTATGAAATAAACACTATCTATAGATCATATTTAGAAAATGAAGACCTAAAATGTCTTTTGGGAAAAAAAATAAAGAAAATAGAGCTTTCTGGAATCTTTAAAGGAGACCAGTCTTCCAGAATGGGAATGAGTCATCTATAATCACACACCACATCTAAGCAGCTCTTTGTCAGGTGTATAGGTTTAATTTCCTGCTGGATTATTAATTCTGTCAGATAACATGGGGGGAGGGGTGGGGAAAGGAAAGTTGTTTGAGCCATGAGAATTTTTTGCTGTCCTTCATTCCCTCCCCTTTCTCTAAAACTGTCATTTGGATGGCTCATATTTTGGTCTGTTACAGACATAAGAAGTAGCAACAGTGTTTTTTACAGTATTTTTCTTTTCCTCTGCTGAAATTCCAACGCAATTATTTTTTTTAACATTGTTCTAAAAAGCAAAAGAACAAGTAATTTGTCAGGGATCCAAAGGAAGCTATTTGTCTGCTGGGATCTCTGGCCATTTTAAATCTCTGAACCAGACTGCAGGGAACAGCTGTAAACAAGTGTGTGACTGCACAAATTGTGACACTTCCCCAGCTGCTAGGAAGGCATGCTGGAGACAAAAGTTTGGAGGGACTCTGGTTAAAGCCGCTCTAAAAAACAACCAGGGAAAAGTGAGGAAAGGTGAGTTCTGTCCCATCCTCATACAGATGTAAAATTTATATGTTAATAATTGTAAGCCTCTTAGATTATTAGCATATTTTACTTTAGAATACCAATCCTTCATAAAAAAAAAAAGAATAAAATCAGGTATTGATGCTGCAAATATAGCTTCCTTTGATCCCGAAAAGATTTAGAATTTTCTAAACAGTCAGAAATAATTGACTGAATGAAGAGTTGATCTTTCAATCATTCAGCCCTGGTTCATGACTGGAATTTTCCATATTCCCTGTCTGAACATCAAGGAGTCAGATTCTAGCTGCTGGGGCAACCCTGAAGAGACAATATTTTCTGTTTAACAACCTTTTCAATAATTTCAATTATGACCTACAAATAGAGGTATTTCTGAATTGCTCCATGTTCTTTGCCCTTAATTTAGATTTTGTAGCTCCAAAAGCAATGACTAGAATCTGGATCTGTCTCTCACAATGCACAAATGAGAAAACACTCAGCAACCTGCATGGATTTAAATAATTTCTAAATACTCTCAAGACATCCATCTTCCCTCTACATACCTGAAAAAGCACTTCTCAGAACATTACAGTGTCTAATCCTCTGGTAAGTGCTAAGTAGGCTGCTATTTTTCAAGCAGAAAGAACTATTCTTTTCCCTCTCCCACATTGCCCTCCAAGAAACGTGGTTTTCCTAAGAGCAAAATAGAGACTCTATTTGAAGTCTCTATAAAAGACCACACAGAGAATGAAAAAAAAAAAAAATCAATATGAGGCCCTTTGGTAGCTGAAATTAGATGCTTCATAATGCTGTGCCAATCTCCCTGAGCATCATATGCTTTACCTTCAGTGCCATTTCACTACTTTTTGCCCATTACCTGTGAGGATAAAATACAGTCTCAGGGTGCTTGTTTGGTTTGGGGTGTTATTTGTGTCAATTTTTTCAAATGCTTTAGGATTTGTTTATTAATTATTAGAAAAACTGTCAAATCGCAGGTCAATGATTGGAGTTCCTTTGTAATTAAATGTCTCCTACATTAGGTGTTCCAAGTCCAGTTAAGTAGTCAGGGAGCATGTTTTGGTTACATCCTAAACAAACTAAATCAGTAGCTTTCACGAAAGCTCATTGCTAAGGAAGATACACAGAGCAGGCAGAAATAGTATGAGTGATATTCTGCTCTGAGGCTGGCTGAGAGAAAGTGGTTTTAAGATATTCCTAAATGTATTAGCATTGTACTGATGAAATCCCTTCAAAAGGAGTACTGAATTTGAAGTGGCTGCCTCAAAGTGCTTTTGGATGGTTAACTGGAAAGAACAAAGTGGCTGCCTCAAAGTGCTTTTGGATGGTTAACTGGAAAGAACAATATCAAGCCCAATTTGCATTTCTTTACTAAAAGGGTATCACACACTGAAACAGGCTTCCTACAGAGATGGTTGATTCCCCAAACCTATCAATATTTAGGAGGCATTTGGACAATGTCCTTAAAACCATACTGTTGATAAGTCTGAGATGATCAGGCAGCTGGGCTAGCTGTAGGTCCCTTCCAGCCGAAATAGTAGCTCCGTTTGATTCAATTCAATTCAGTTTGATTTAATGCATTTTTTAGAATATGCTGTTTAAAACATGCTATCTAGCAGTTCTTCAGAGGGGCAAGCAAACTACAGCTTTTTTTCTCTAGTGATACCCACCAAAAGGCAATGTTGCTGAGCACTCCTATGGGAGAAGAGTGCTTCAGTGCTTGTCCGTGCCCTTTATTGACCTCCACAATCCTGATTAAGTCAGAGGCCGAGTACTCTGTCTTGTTCAAAATGCTGCCTGACTCAAGCAGCATGAGGCAGCAGGAGAAACACACTGAGGAACACCCCATGGTTTTTCTGCTAGCAGGGAAATCCAGTTCAGCACTTCATTAGCAGAGCATCTTCTGCAGGATAAGGCAGGGGGAAATGTTAAAACTGGGCATTCTCTCCACTCCACTATTAATATGCAAAAAAATTATTTTAGGAGTGAAGAAAAATTAAACTGTTTTAGGTACAGAAACACCTGGTCATTGCCTTAATTTTCTTTCTATATTATCTTTTCTTAAAGATGAGAATATTACCAGGTTGAGCAAAGAAGGATGTAGAAGTTCTGCTTACTAGGGATAACAAAGAAAAACCTACAAAGAAGTTGATGCTAATATGTTAGCATTCTTATTAAACTCAGCACATTAAACTGTTTAATAACACCTACATTTATAAACTGGTGGTATCTACAGCAATGCAAGCTAAATTTCAATCTCTGTATTTTAATCAATTAATGGGTGATGGTGTTCTGAACTGCAGGCAGGACAACAGGTGTACTCCCTGCATAGCCTGTACCCCTGCCAAGGGTTACAAAATGTTGAATTCTGCATCTGTGACCTTTATGTAATGAAGAAGGTCATTTTAATGCTAGGACAGCTGCACTAAGCCATATGGTGAGCTAGAAATGGTGTGATCTCCACTCAAAATATGTTGCAAAGATATTATTCTGGTGCTGCATGCCCCCTGGTATCCTCAGGCAGAGTCTTATTTATCACAGAGTAAAAGCATAATCATTCGAAGAAAAATGATCTGGAGTACTTAAAAAAACATTAAGTACTTAAACAGAAATATTCACTGCTGGATCTGAAGATCATCTCATGGACATTGCTCTTACATGCCCTCGCCTTTGGCTTGGGATGCACACTGCATGTGCTGCAATCCATCATAGGACCAGTGAAGCCAGGAGCTTTCACAAGTAATGAATTAATGAGGCTAATTAGGAAACTCTGGGTTATTTCTGCTTCTGTTTATATGACATCATGATTTAAGCCCACAATACAGCCCAGATGCCAGCCAACTGGATGAGAAGACCCCAAGTGGTGAGCACCCAGAGTAGGAATGTTTCTTGAAATGGGTGCTGTCCAGCACACTGATCATTGCTCAGATTTGAAGGAACTGGCCCAAATTTTAGATTTCTCTGTGAATGTCTCTCTTCATACAACTTAGTGATGCAAGAAGACTCCCCTATGTGGATGGAGCTAGTTTTTAGATGTAATGAATGTTGGAAAAGATTTTCAAAATCCCAAATAAATAATGCTTGTGTAAGAATGCAGCACATAATAACTAGAGAGAGAGTTAGTTAGCTTGTGAGGAGAGCCAGTCTGCTTGTTCTCAAAAGCTGCCCTACTATTGTTAAGAGTATTAAGATTAGAATCAGGATGTGCTGAACACAAGTGAAACACCTGTGATAAATGCTCCAAAAATAACTCAGCAGTACAGAGCTCTTACTCTCACAAATCACTTGATTAAAGCTGTAAAAGCCAAGGTAGGATTTGTTTTTCTTTATCAAAGTCGTAACAATTTTTCTTCCAGCAAACAAGGCTTTAATGTTGGGTTTTAATTGGATTCTTATAATTCAGATGCAGAATATAACATTTTAGGGATTTTAATTTTATTTTCTAATGTTGTTTATTTTTCTAATGCTATTCTAATGTTATTATATGTTACATTTGAAAAGCTTGGTGAATGAATAAAAGGAAAAAAAATTAGAGTGTTTCACATTAAAAAAGAAAGACCACATCCAAGAGTATTCCTTGATTTTAGGAAAATTGCCCTTTCTTATCATATAAAAAAAGAAAGCTTTGGATTGATCTGCAGTTTCTCCAGATTAAGAGGTTGATAGCTTTGTCTCAGTAAAGTAATTTAAAATCAGCTCCGAAATAGGCCAGCAAAACCATCACACCTTTTTTTGAAAGAATCAATGTAATGAAGGAGATTACGAAACAAGGATGTATGGTTATGATGGGTGACTTTTCTTTTCCCAAAAACTAATTGCCTGGAAGATAATTAATAATTAAAAGAAATCTGGGCTTGATGCACAAAAATACCACTTTCAACATCATAATGAAAGATCACGAATGGAATGTTTTTGCAGGAAAAATTTATAGACAAGGTTAATTGACTACCAAAACTTCTACTCTACTGCTAAGATTCCTACTGAGCTCTCCAAAGCTTTACCTCTTAACTAGGGACAGGGTTTTGGTCCTAAGAGATTGCACAAACTGCTTTTGCAGTCTTTCTGCTTGTGTTGTCTGCTCCTACAGTGGCAGCACGAGGAAGTCAACCTGTGCACTCCCCAGACAGGCAGGGCTCAGAAACGGGTTATAACATCTCTGCCTGAGCCTACCAAAATATAAGAAAAAATAAAAGCAGCCAACTGACTCCCTGTGGTTATTTTTTCAAACGAAAAATCAATCTAGAATTTCCTGCAGCTGCAGTGTGAGCCCAGCAGCCATAGAGGGAAACGGGGAAGGTTGTTTCGTCCACCATCTCCTTCCTTTGCAGAGTGCTTTTTCTCAGAAAACACTCATAATCTCCTGGCAACACCTGTAGACTTTTGGACAATAGGAGTGTACTGTGGGGAATCCACACTTTGATATTCTCCCAAACTCTAAGAGAAGCCTCCCCACCCACTGGTTTAACTACAGGATTGTATTTTCAGCATCTGTGCAGTTAGTCTCTAGTGAAATACTGTGTTCGAGACACTCACTAATTTATTTCTGCTCTTGCCAACTGATTTACCCTGCATATTAATATTAACAATCATGTTTGTACAAATGGGTCCATTAATTCTAACTTCATTTCCTTTTCAATTGGTAATATATGTAAAGAACAATAACCAATGCAGCATAATTTTACCCATGGCTATTATAAGGGAGAACACAATATCACATTTATTTCCTTCTAAAAGCATTGCTTTCAAATGAGCAAAGGATATTGCAACAGTGTTAGCTTTTTTCCTCCCCTCAATGCATTGCAAAGATGTGGGAGGGCTGGGGAAGGAGATGCCATTTAAAACCAAAATGGAGTTTGAGAGCTTGATCCAAAGTCAGATTCCTCCAAGGGGAATGTCCGCATTTACTTCGTGAGGGTTTGGTACAAGCCCATAATGAGCATTAACAAAGATGCCCCAGCAGATGCAGGAAGAAAAAATATTCTGCAAACTTTGGCATAATAAACAGTATTTAACTGAGTCATTATGGAAAAGGGAACGAACATACTACAAAGCATGGCTGAAAAATATACTGGAAAATCTGACTTCACAGTCCAAATCATTCAAGCCAAGAAAAATCAGTAAACATTCTTTCATAAATTAAATTAATATTATTTTTCAGATTGGGATCACAGAAATAGATCAAGTAATAGTTGCTATCATACTTCAGTGCTAGATTGTACAGCAGGGAAGGCAATCAAGAAACTTAAAACTACCTTTAGAGAACTCAAGCAGTAACAAGGAAAAGAACAGAGTTGTACTAGCTTTTGAGTTTGCATCAGGCAAGACCCTGAATAATCAGGAAAGAGAAAACTAGATCCTTCATTACAGAAAAATACTAAGAGGATCAGATAATCTTGTTTCTGTGAGAACAAGGAGTATTTTACTGAGGAATTCGTGATGGTGTGACTAGAGCTTCAAAGCTCATGTAGATTCTCACATACAATATTCCAAGTGAAAGCCCTTCAGTTCAACATCAATATTGTCATCCTGTACACCAAACTCAGAACTTACATCCCACTGCAGCTGCTTCCATGAATCTGACAGAGAAATATTCTTTTTCAATTGAATTTTCTAAAGACTGTCTATATTTTAAAAACTTTTGTTAGAGGGGCAAAACTCTTGAGTTTCTAAAAAGAAGTTTTACCACTTTCTCTGGAATTTTTTTTTTTTTTACTATCTCCTATCAACTCCATCCTAAGATCCTCTTACCAGAATGGGCTAAAGCATGAAAGAGTGTACATCAACATAAATTTCCCAGCAGAATAAACATCTTCAAAACAACTGAGCTGGCCTTAGTGAGTGGAAGTATCCATTGGCACCAAGAGACCTCTCCAACATCTTCTCCAGAAGAAAGCATTGCAAAGATAACAAAAATGAGCTCACCGATCGCTTTGCACAGCAATCTATGTATTTTACTTTTCCATGTTGTTTAGTGGTGATTTATTAGATAATTTCTGAGAAACACCTGTCACGGAGGTCATAGCCCACCCCAATAGTGGGTAGTCAATATCAAATTGAGATCATCTTTCAAGTTTTCCTGGATTTTTGTCCCTCGGAACTCTGAGAAATTATGATTGAACATTAACTCCTAATGAAGTGTACTGGATGGCAGCTGATTTAGCCTATTTACTTTCATAAAACCTAGGAGTGAATAAAAATACCTGACAAGATTGCATGGCACAAAGACCTGGGGGTAGGAGTTTTGCTCTAAGCCACGTCCAGTGCTTCAGAGGAAGCAGGCTACAAGCTGGCATGTGATTTCATGGCAAATTTTTCTCCATGTGATGGTATTAGGTACCATTAGGTGGTTTGTTCCCCCAACAAACCACTTAATGGCTTAGGCCATTAATGGCCTAATACCATTTATCTCCCTCACTGACACAGGTAAACACAATAAAAATAATTTCAGGAAGGTCCATGGGACTACATAAACCCTGAATACCCTAAGCGTACGGTTAAACAGTAAAAGCACATTATTACAATGTGTCACAAGTGCAGAGCAAAAGAGATCAAGGATCTCTGCAGCAGGAAATTTGTGCAGTTTGTTCTGGACTGTCTGTGGTAATGCCCCATGAAATTAGGCAAAAAAATAGAAATAAATCCAGCTTTGAATGTCCATTCCTTGGAAACGTTCCTTCATTCCCACAAAGGCATCAGTCTCTTTAAACCTGAGCAAGCCAGAGTAATCAAGCCCTGAGAAATTTTAGAAGCAGTAGGAGTGCTCCTGTGCTACTCCCAGCAACCCATCTCCAGCTCCTAGCGCATAAAAAGACAACTTCTCTTTTCATTTCCCCATCTTCTGTTTCCGTCAAACCAAATTATGCATCCAGAGGAAAAATTTCCCAAGCATCTTTTTCTTTCTCATTCTCTTGGCTTCATCTTCCTTTTTAGTATCCCTTCCTAATAATTCTTTTTGGAAATACCCTCTGCATTTTGATTTAATTTTCCAAATCAAAAACCCACTCTGCATAAAAACTCTCTTTAGCATAAAGTTGGCAGGCTTTCTCCCTTGCTGATAACAGGCATTTAGGTTTGTTGCCAACAGTAACTTCAATAATAGTCTCACTGTCTTACTGACAATTAACGTAGGCTTCCCTGTTAGACTGGTAATTAGGGCTTCAAAATGTCAGAATCTGGTCCAGGATGAATATCCTGGATAGTGATTGTGAGTAAATAAATAAAAATATAAAAGTGAATAGAAATTGACAATATCTGGCTGCAAAGCAATGTGGATCTCAGTGTGATCCTGCTTCCTGGTATGGGGGCCAGGCTGGCTCAGTCCTGGGAATTCTGGGGGATGGCCCCCTCCAGCTCACTCAGCCAAATCACTGTGCTTGCTCACCAGCTGAATCGGGTACTTTCACATGAATAAAGAAAATAAAACCTGTCAGTTTGCAAGACAGAGAAAGATCTTGGAAACACCAAGTGCCCCTGCAGTGGGTTATATCTACCAGCAGTCTTAAAGAACACTGCAATTAAAATGTCTGGAATGAAATTCATGCTCCAGCTGCATAGTAGGTGATGGCAGAGAGACAGAACCAGAAGTGAGAGGAATCCCAGTTATGCCAAGTTATGAAAGAGGACCTGCAACAAATTCCTGCCTACTCAAACCAGGAAGATTGGGTAAGGGCCCCTTCTATCGCCCTTTGTCCCAAGAGTATGCATAGGTAGAAGACATGACACAGAATCAAAACAAATATTCCTTAGAAGTTCACCTTCCCTGGGAGGATTTGGAGAGTTAAGCTGCTGCCAGTTGAGGTGCACAGCCTTCCTGTCCCACATCTCTGAGTCACTTCTGTTTTTAAAACCACTGATTTGTCAGAAGACAGACATTTAACCAAGTTCTGCCAGCTAAGCTCTCTAATGCAGCTGCCCTTTGTGACCCATGCAGCTAGACAGAGGATTTTGGTTCAAAGGGAAATCCAAGATTAGAATGACAACTCTCCTGTGCAACCTGTGTATTTCTAACTAGGCTTCCATAGGCAAAATAAGAAAACAGTTTGTGCATGAGCAAATTCACAGTCTCTTTTTACTTAGCCCTTTCTCATAAACCCCATACCGTTTCATTTTCTTCCAATTACTTCTAATTGCATTTTTTCATAGGCTTTTCAATGCCTTTTTTCCCCACATACTTCCCTGCAGAAGAAGGAGAAACCCATATCCATATCCCTTTATCCACACGTACCCTGCAAGTATGCCAGGGATGGCTTTATCCCAGAAAGTGTTGTACCATCTTGGTCTTAAAGAGAGGATACCAAATGTTCTTATTTTTTACATTGTTTATTAACAGTGAAAGGTATATAATATTAATCTAAGAGTGATTTAATCCAACCATAGCAACAAATTTTGCTACTGTCTTCCAATTTAATACATTGGGAAAAAAAAGATTCTATTTCCAAGTTGTGTCAAATGTAATTTTTCAGTACATATATAAAGGAAATTATAAAAAGCAGTTACAAATTTTCTCTTCTATTTAGAGGGAAGAGGACTGTTCTGGGTTTTTTAATTTCAGATAAAATATCTCTGTTTTCAGTAAACTTTACATATTTAACATTTAAATGAAAAATATGTTCTAGCCATGGAAAAGTCATCGATTTGGCAGCAAACTTATTCTAGAAAATGGAAGTATCTTTATTCTGAAGCAGCAGTAATACTGTTTATATTTTGTGTTGGTTTTCTTTTGAACTGAGAAATCTGGTTATTTAAAAAATAAACCAATATTATATTTCAGTCTGCCATATTCTGCAGGCAAAAACCATCTGACTTGCAAAGTGCTGTAATCACTGGAAATAAGAAACTGGAGTTGATAAGCTTAGCTTCCCATATAATCATTTCAGGTGAATTGGTGACATGTAAAATAAAATTCTGGGGATGAGCAGATGTGTCTTTAAATGGCTGAGATTACAGAGTTCCTTTTCCCTCTTTTCTGTGTATGCAGACTTAAGGAGGAAAAAAAGATATATTTTAGGGATTTGATAATATAGCTTTTAAAACAAACTGTCCCTTTCATCTTTGCTCATGTTTTTGAGAAGGAGAGGGATTTTGATTGAGAAAATAGCCCAAAATTCAGCCTACATCTTGAAAGATAGCTTCTTCCTCTCTGTTCCAAAGGCTATGTCTATTGCATTTTATTTACAGATATGTTTATTTGTTGGCCTATGTGTGTGGCATAGTGATAAGGAGGTCCTGGTCTTCTCAATAGGCAAGAAGGGTGAGTGCTTCCAGTAGAAAAAAAAAATTGCTTATTGATTTTATTTTAAGGTTTTTTTTAGTTTTAACTTTTAAAATTTTTCTCTAAGCTCTCTACAGCTAGCAGAGAAGAATAGAGAAATTCCAGCTGCGTTAGACCTCTGAGAATGCACAATTTAAGTTTGATATATCTTCATTTTAGGTAGGGTGAGTTATTAATTTCTGAGGTCAGTCAAAGAGGTGGGCATGGAGGCAATGAGTTGGAAAACATGGCTCTGGACATAACAGGAATTTGGGGTGAGAAGGGATGAATTAGAGAAACCTGGAAAAGGACAGTAAATATTTCCTTCCTGAAAAAAAGGTTTTTTTCCTATGCAGAAAATCAAAGGGAATAACAGAGGATAAAGGAAGGCTTGAGGATGGAAGCTGTGACCCAAGCACCATTAAAAACACAGTAGCTGCTGTGAACTAAATCTGCATTTCTCTTATCCTATTAGCTGGGAAGGCCAGGTTATATTTACTGCTTGCTCCAATTAAAGAGCAGCACAGAGCAGCACCGCCTCCAGATGAAGCCTCTGTGGTTGCAGAGGCTGTTGGTGCAGTTACTGCTGTCCTCTCTTCTTCCTCCCTGCTCAGCCACGTCCTGGGGAGCCCCCTGTCCTCCTCTGCCCTGGGCTTGCCAGGAGAGGGGCAATGCACATCCCAGCTCTGATTGCATTTAATCTTTCCTTACTGGCTCTGTGAGCATTCATCAGGGAAGGTGGAAAAAAGCCTCTCGTCACTGAACTGTAAACTGCAAACAGGGTAGCTGGGGGAGAGGATCAGAGAATTACCTTGAACTGTAGTTTAGTGCCATCGGGGATTTAGGATATTCAAGAAGTAGCAGAGATTTTTAAAGAGGGCTTGACACACACAAATGTCTCCAGTGAAGGAAAAGAACAAGTTCTTTTTCAGCTTCCTGCCTGCTACCCACAAAACAGCTGCAGTGGGAGTGAAGGTCTTTGGAAAAGATCATACCCTCCCAACCTGGAAGGACCTTGCTCATCAATTCGAAATAGAAGAGAACAACATGCTAGAACATTCAGCTGAATTTTCAATTGCTGAAAAGCTGCACTTTCCAAGACATCAGGTCTAGCTCTCCTGGGTTCTCTAGAGGGGCTAAGAGCTCCTTATCATCTTTCAGTACACTGCTGGAGCTGGCAGCCATCCCTATGCACCAGGTTTCTTTATTCTGATACACGTTTATTTTATGTTTAGGGTAAAGTTATGAGCATTGCCCAGCAAAGGTGTGGTGTTGTTACACCTCAGTGAGGGTAGCCCAGGGTGGAGTAAGAGCTTGGCTCTTGCTCCGGGTAACTGAAGGGACATACAATTGTGCAGAGAAAGGCACGGTGGGACCAAGCCAGGATCTCAGCCTGCAAGCCAGTGTGAGATTTAACAGCCTGATGTGACAGCCTGATGCAGTGCCTACAATGCTGCTCAGGGCCTGCCCTGTTGAGGACTGCAAGGATTGTGCTAGTGAGGAAAGTGGAAGCAGGATTAGGCCAGATGCCAAAGGCTTGTGAACAAGGATTAGTATGCGCTGTCTTCTTCTACAGCACCTTTAAGAGCCAAAATGGCCATTATGCTTATTTCTTCTCTAGTCCACCTAGAAGATATTCAAAACTGCACAGTTAAAGTTCAGCAGAATTTCTGACTGGTAGTCACAGGCATCATTTCTCATGAATAGGCTGTGATCTGGTGAGTGCCTCTAACAGAAGATGGCTGCTGTGTCAAACTTGGATGAGAAAGCCCATCCTGACTACCCCAGTCTTGTTACATGAGAATTTGTAGCATATTTCCCTTGAAACAAAGAAACATGGCACATAAGACAGCCAGAGACCGGCAGCATTTCTCTCCCAGAGCTACAGAGTGTTATTATCTTGGAAGGCAGCACTGCCATCTGGGGATGGAAAAACAATATTTCAGTCACAGTTACTGTCTCAGGAGGGGGGTGGTGGTGGAAACATGGAAAAATAAATAGAAGCTTGCAGTAGCTCACAATGATTTTCTTACAGTATACATGAATCAACAATCCCCTCTTGGATTATTGCTCTAAAATACGTTTACATTATTTTTCCCTTTAATACAAAGGTTCTACTCTTCCACAAGCATAAGTGGGGTCTTGCCTCTTTAATGTTTGTATCATTTAACAACTGTCTACATGGTGCAAATGCTCTGCAATGAATTCCCTGTAATTCCTTGAATTACAGTATTATTCCCTTTTTTCTCACTTATACCAGCAAACAAAGGAAGAAGTGATTTGCTGAGCCCAGCTAATAAACTGTTCTGGAGGTCAGTCTGCAGTCTTTGAAATTCACAACAAATACTAATGCAGACATTACCGTACCATATCTTTTGACATCCTACTGAGTCTACTGTCACTTTCTTTATACGCAGCATTTATTCTGAAACCTGTGTCTTATTCCTGGTAAAATTGCTGTCCTTTCTTCCATCTCATCTAGGTCTGTCAGGATTTCCTTCTGTTTCACTAAGAGAGAAATTTCTGCACATACTTACATAGCTAATTATTTCTCTGATCTTGCCTAAAATCCATGTAGAATATAGAGCTGCCAGTCTTAAAGAAAATCCACAACCTCAAAAACACTCAACCCCCTCTAGATTCAACAGTCAGCAATGTGATTTATCAAGAATTATTATATGCTGGCATGTAGCCAGCTGCTTCTGATATCTTGAATTACCTGTATGTTTTCTGTATCTGTGTGTTCATATCGAGTGTGATGATGTTAGAAGCATAAGCTGACCTGAGACCACATAGGGGCCAGAAGGGTGATTCCTGTTCCCTCTCTGCCCTTAACCTTGTGCTTCCATCCTTTCATTGAGTTGGCTCAGCCAAGCAAATTTACCTTGCTGAAATATTTGCGCTTGTTTTTTATTTTTAATTTTCTGAGTTGAAGGTTAATCTTCAGCCAGATCGGATCCCTGTGAACACTGGCACAAGGGAAAATTGAGATCCTGCAGTAAAATTGCTATTTTGAGAGGTAGTACAAGATACATATCTGCTTACACTGAGCACAGAACCCCATCCTCCCACATGCAGCTTACAAATCTAATAACTGAGTCATATCTGAGGTATCATGTTTAAGTCCAGAAAACTACTGCATGAAAATTCTGACAGTCCATGAGTTTTATCAAAAATCCATTTTTTTGCTGTAAAATATACAGAAGGAACCTTTGCTATAAGCCCAAAACAACATAAAACTGAACAGGACTCTTAAGGCTGAGTACAGAGATTTTAATGCAGATTCTAATCTTATAAATAGATTATATAAGCACACCCAAATAGATTACCCCAAACATCATTTGAACTGACTCACTACTTACTTTTTATTTGCCATTTAACAGCAAATAACTGCCCTCTGCTTGAAGCCACTTTCCTTTTATATCATTTGCTATTTTAGTGAGCCCGTCTATCTTACCTCTGCTGAAAGGATTCTCCTGCAGTAGGTAGAATACATTTTTAATTCTGCCTTAGAAACTTTTATTTTTACACAGTTTTCATGGAGAAATGTTTCATAATAAACGCCAAGGACTGGCTTATGTTTATGAAATACATCTGCCATCACACAGGCTTTACTTACAGAATAGAAATAATTTGATGTCAACCATTTAGGCTGTCAGTCTGTTTAGCAATTTGCTTAAGAATGAAGTGACCAGTTTAATTCAAATGTGACTCCCCAGAACAACTAGGTCCAGATGTTCCAGCTGTGGGAGCCTCCAAGCCCTCAGCTGCCAGAAATGATGAAGAAGGGACAGTTAAGTTCTGCCCTCACAGCTGAAATCCAGTCTGCAAGATGACTAGGAGCAATTGCCTGCCCTCTTTTCTCATCTCTTCTGTAAATATGGAAGGGGTTTTGTTGGCTGGGATCATATGAAGATTTTGGAAGCTGACATTAAAACTGGCCACCCTTTGTGCATAGCATCTTGAAGCAAATTTTTGCACATTTATCATACCAAAGATAGCGGCTGCTACTGGGGCTTGCCAGAATTTTATGTACTTCTATGAGTACCTAATTTTGCTCTAATGTAAGACACTAAAAATGTTGCTTTTATATGGACAACAAAAAAATATCTTTCTGGGCTTCAAGTCAATATTTCCGGAATAAAAATTAAATGCAGTTGCTAAGGTCCTCAAGAGCTTTGTTCACTCTTAACCAAGCCGGCAACATTTCCTCTCAGGTACAACAGAGACAACTTTGGTCACTTTACACAGAAAGGAGTATTGAGCATTAATACTGGACAGCATCCTGTCATCTCAGGTCAGTTTAATAGCTTTTCTGTCTGAAAGTCTCCAAGCACTTCTGAACCCCAAAAGATGCAGGTGATGTATGCAAAACTGTCCAGGGGTTTTGGACACCCAAATCTCATGAATTATAATGGAAAAAAATGGTCTTTCAACCCCTAGAGGCAAGTCTGAAAAACTCTGCCAGATGGTATTGTTATTAAAGCACAGAGCTGGGAGTTAGAAGCTGCTGTGAAGAGCTTCACAAAGAAAACAGTGATGTGCACTAGAAAAATTAGCATTACTGGATTTACAAAAAAAACCCCACACAAAACAGGTGTGTGGGTACATAATTCCATATAGTCTGCTCTGCACTTGGCAAAACTTAAGAGCGTGGGCATACAAGTCCTTAGAGCTTTTAGTTTTTTTGTGACCTGTAAAATCCCTCTAAGATAATTCCTTCCTGTCTGTTGAACTTATTTTGCTTCTGCAGTAGCACCTATGGAGGTGGTTCATACATGGCTGAGTTTTATATTTGTACTTTAAAACAATTCTAACCATCATTATTTACTGAGGGCAATCCACATGAAAAGAAATTATACATCTTTTCCCCCACGGGTACTGTGAAGTTATTGTTTCAACTCAGTGAGTACAACTTATTATGAAAGCTCCATGCTAGAATTGCTTTAGGATGGATAAAAACCAATGTGTGGACTACATGGCATGAAGGTTTTTAACATCTGAGAAGGAATAAGAAAAAACCAACAGAAAAATCCCAAACCAAAACAAAAATGCCCAACCACTAGCCTACTTGATAATGTAAAACAAGCTTGTGTGCTCTGTTTTATGGAAATCGAGGAATCAAAAGAAAAAAAAAAGAATACTGAAAAAGAAAAATCTGGAGGAGGAGAAAATTAGAACATGCTTTCAAATCTGTGTTTTCCTTTAAATTACACAGGCCTTCCACAAAATATGGTGGTGTGACCAGCCAGACACAGATCTAATCAGGACTGGAAGAACTGCTTGATTTAAACACAGATATTAAATTTGTTTATCACAGAATCAGTTAAGTTGGAAAAGACCTTTGAGATCATCAAATCCAACCTATGACCTTACACCACCTTGTCAACTCAAGAAGATCTGTTCCTTGCTGAGTACCAAGGTCAGGCTGACAGGCCTATAGCTTCCTCTTTCCTCCTTCCAGCCCTTCTTATGGATGTGCATCACACTGGGCAGCTTCCAGTCACTGGGACCTCCCCTGTGAGCCAGGACTGATGAGAAATGATGGAGAGCACCTTGGTGAACTCTTCCACCAGCTGTCTTGTCACCCTAGCATGGATCCCATCTGGTCCCATAGACTTGTGAGCATCTAAATGGCACAGCAGCTCATGAACTGCTTCCTCCTGGATTGCAGCAGGGTTAGTCTGCTGCCTGTCCCCATGTACCAGCTCAGGAGACCAGTTGTCCTGAGGTCAACCTGTCCTGTTGATAAAAACTGAGGGAAAGAAGATGTTAAGTACCTCAGCCTGGCAGAATCACAACATTCATTTTTGTTTGACAACATTTTGACCCTTTAACTGGAATGAAAGCTTGCTAACAGTCAATGGTATCACAGCACTTGAGCTGCTGCAGTTTTGCAGAGTAGAAGGGCATTTCCTCCTGGAGATCAGAAGCAAACACATCAGGGCATGTGTTATTCATAATCCATACAACTGCTGCTCCTCTATAACCACTATGAAAGAATAAGCCACGTTATATCTCAGGGATTGTATCTCAAGGATTTGTTACATGTCTACTTCCTTATTGTTTTATAGCAGAGAACTTGTTCTCTTATCTCCTTCCCTCCATATTATGAGATATTGCTAGACTCTCAAAGATGACAGCAAAAGGAAGATAATGTTTTTTAAAAAAACATTTTAGAAAACAATTTAGAAACATTTAGAAAATTAGGTATTATATTTAAGAAAATTTCTGGTTTGGATTGTAGTTAAAGCATTCATAGGCTGTTAGTTCTGTTCGTCTTCCACACAACTATGCTTTTGCAACTGAGTCCCAGTCTTGGCAAGATAGCATCTTGTAAGACATTTTAGTCTTGCAAGTGACTTCCAGGGTCTTTGAAGTGACACTTTCTTGCTGGGAGTCACGTTTGTTCAGAAAATGAGGGACCAGTAAAGGTGGCAAATTCCAGGTGGGGTGCGATGTTTCATCTGAATTACATGAACATTGAACTGTTTATTAGGAAAATGTGAAAGGGCTATGTGCAGAGTATTCCTTCAGAGCTAAATGGAGTATGCATCTCACTGTGTACCTTTCCTGAGGAAGCTGACTGGTTGTGGAATAGGTTCAAATCTCTCTGTGGAATAGTGAAACCAAGACACAGATATAAATAGCTGCACCTATAAAGCACACCCATAGGACCTAAGTTTAAAGCAGTGTCAATTGTACACAGCTGCAGTTAAGGAGCTGTTAAAGGACTTAGGGAAATGGAAGCAGAAAGTATCACAGAGAAGCAAAAGAGTCTCCAGAGAAGCAGCCATCTGAAGGGAATGTGAGAAGATGGAAGGTGGACTTTTGTCCCTGTCCCAGGAGTGATGAGGAAATAGGTGGAGAGTGGACAACAGAAGAGCATGAAGACAAGTATCAGCATCTCACAAATGTCAGGGACAGCATATGGGGTAGGCCAGACACTTCATCTGATTTTTTTTCATTTGCTGCTGTGTCAAGATCTGCCTATTTGTAGTGCTGAGAGCAAAGAGGATGATACTGTGCATCTCTCTACTAGCATCTTGGTGGGTCTTTAAAGAATTCAGGGAAGACAGTGCTCTGAATAATATAGAACTCATTAAAAATATGAAATGAAGGATTAGTTCCTAAGAGACAAGGAAACTGAAGGGTTTTCTTAGGAAAAATTTATTGAGGGTTACCTTCAGGCCTGTGCCAGTAAGTATGCCAGTTTGATAACAAAAGGAGCCAACCCTGCAGCTGTTCAGACCAAGCAGGACTCAAGAGCTGATGAGGCCAGAGCTGTGGTGACCCAGTAACTGGATCAATAGGGGATGTGCAACAGATATCACTGGGATGCCACATGGAAGGATATGTTACAGCTTATCTCTTTTCTTATTTTTGTGTAGGGTACTTTTTTTTTCACAAACTAAAAGTTTCTCTCATTTATAAATTATATGTGATTTTCTTTTAAGAAACTGTATAAAATAGATGTTTCACACAAACAGGTTTGTAATGGACACACTAATGCTGGCTGAACAGTAACAGGGGATATCTATATAGAGGAAAAAACCCAACTCTCAGAGGAAAAAAATGCCCTTCCACCCTTGCCTTTTCATGAAAGGTAGCAAGGGAAAGTTTTCCCCCATTCTGGTAAGCAGCCTTGCCTGAGGCCATTGTTCCAGCTAGACTGCAGGGGAAAAGCCTGGAGGAGCCATCACATGTCCCAGCCTGCCCTTTCTAATACGTACCCTTTTTGTTAAGAAGGCAACTTTAATTGAAAATATGTCTGCTTGAAAAAGAACAAGGGTCATGATCTTGCTCCACAGTGGGAGCCTGCAGGAAAGAACTGGCCTAGCTTTGTTAAAGTGCCTTCCTCCACGAGCTGGATGCTGTCTCTGCAGCGTCCAGCCCTGCTCATATGCGCAGCACCCCTCCACCTCCTGCTCCCAGCGGCTCAGTCATTTTGTGGCTGTCCCAGCAGAAATAATTTCAGCCAAGATTCCTCTTAAAGACAGCTTTCTGATGAAGGTAAAACAAGGCATGAGGAAGGGCACAGACCTGCATGCCTTGTGCAGGGATGTATATTATCCTCAGAGTGCACACCAGTCCACTGGGTTCAGCCACTCTGAACAGTGAAGGAATTTGCAGGTGCTCCTGCTACATCTACTGTTTGTAAGACTGTCCAAGCTCATGCTATCCTAGCTATTTTCAGTTGCATGATGGCATTCTGCCCAAACAACAGCAATAAAGTGGCAAATCAAGCTAAGGATTAAGCCTTCCTCAGACTGTGAAGTTTAGGAAAGCTGTGGAAAAAAAGAATAGAATTCATGGTCCCACTACCAAATCTAGTGTTAATTGTTATTTAAGCTGTAACCCAACTAAACAAGGCATTTAGGGACTTTTATCCTGAAACTGAAAGGATGTTTTCTTTTGAAAACCTAACATTTAAAGACCTTGAAGCTGACCACTGCCCTGTTATATGGGTACAATATGGAACCCCACTGGCACTGCAGACAGACTCACCTGCCAGAGAGCTGCCTGCAGGAGGCCTTTTTAAAAGAGATCTGTACTCCTCAAACAGCCAGGGAAAGCAGCAAGAGGATTAGTGACACCTCATTTCTCCTGTCCTCTACAATCAGCTAAGGACTTGGAAAGGACAGCTTTATTCTTTTGAAGCCTAAGTTGTGTGGGGCAAATTGATTCTTTTACCCTGAACCTTTCTCTGGTGGTAGGAGTGAACTGATTTCCTCCAGGTACCCAGGAGTGTCATAACAGGTTGTCTGTCGTTCCATTACACTGTTCCCAACACCCCTAGCTGATGGCAGAGGCAGAACCATTTACCTGTTGTTTTTTTCCTGACAGAGAAATCACAACAAATACAAGTCAATCACTTTGGAGGGTAGCAGCAGGAAGACAGGAATATTGCTTCTGAATTAAAGCTATTCTAAAGAATTTTATTGTCCCCTTGGGCTAATACTGGAGGGCCAGCCTGTTAAATGGCATAAATCAGCATAGTCACAACATCACCTAAGCTTCTAAACAAAAGGTTTTGTTGCCACTCTGAAGAGACACCTGACCTCTACTATGAGAATATTTCCACATGTCACACTAGTAAACCATTGACAATTGAGATCACAGTATAAATTTTGATGATTAAAAGATCCATGCAAACAGACTGACAACACGGCATTGACTTTGCTCAGTCAAAAGTGTAATGTGTCCAGCATAGCCCAAAGTTACTGTGAAAAGCAAACACATTTGTAATTCATCTGTTAAAACAGCAGCAGAAGCAAATTAACTGGTGCTACCATCTGAGAAATAGAATAGAAGCATTTTAGTTGGAAGCAAAGTTTGTGAGATTTGCCTTATATTCTGCTTATTTAGTTTTATTGTCTGAGAGGTGCTACTTCAACAACAAATTCGAGTGCATTTTTAGACTGCTAAAGCAAACAGAACCCTTGTGAGGCCTTTGGGCTGTCAATCCATAACCCAGTAAGGCAGCCTTTCCATTAAAATTCAGTGGTTTTATCTACCCTGACCTTTGAGGGCTGTCCTTCTTGCCTCTCAAATTTTGGCACAGTCTATCCTGACTGTGAATTTGCCCCATTTGAAGAATCTGACACTGCAAGTGCCTGGGAGTGTCTCAACTCAGAAGGTGCCTTAGGATGCTGTGAATGAATTCAGATGTTGCCAGAGACCCCCAGCTCCCAGCTTGTGCAGAGATAACTGCATTCACTGAAAGCAGGCAAAACTGCCCTTGGTGGTACCTACGGAGGATTGGGCAGACAAAACCAGCTTCAGAACAGACCCCTCTCAAAAAGGGCTGGACCATACTAATTTAAGTGCAAATTAGAGAAGTAGCTTTCAAATTAAATAAAGCCATAATTCTAGTTAACCAGATATCCGGCTGGTTAAAAATTCAAGGCAGCATTTTGCCCTGTAGTTTTGCAATCTAATTTGAAAGACATTTATTCCCTCCCTGCTCCACTTCACCCAGGCGTGACGATCATCAAACAGAAGTTGTTCAGCCTCATTGCGTGAGATGAGCTGTCTGCCTCACAAGCAGCCAAACCCTCTCCTCGCCTCCAAACTATTTTGTAACTGAACTATTGATCACCATTTTGTTACAATAGTATAAAAATAAAACATCAGCGTGTAACCTGCAACCTTTTGGTGACTTTGGTACAGGGGTAGGGGGAGGAGCGAGGGAAATGACAGGGGATGGGGGGTACAGATTTGAAATGCAGATTAATCACAATGGTTATTCTTACAGCAAATTTCCATCTGTGCTTGTTCCTAGTTCTCATTTTATGTCACTGTTATTATCACTCCCTTCAGCTAGGGAAGGAGGAGCCCTGGGTTTTGATTCACACTTCTAATGAGAGAAGAACAGAAAAGAGCTGAAAAGAGCAGAAGGTACCCATATGGGTGAGCTCAGTGCCCAGAGAGACAGTGGTGTAAATTAAATGGCTGTAGATAGTCCTTCAAGCTAACTGGGTCTGGGACGGCTCCCAGGATTTTATTGCAAGGAACAACTCTAGCCACTGATTTAGAATATAAAAAGTGGTGTTGCAGAGGTAAATAAAACCTAGTGGAAGAGAAGGAAGCAAACCCAAGGACACAATCTCTTCTGGGAAAAAAAGAAATGTACGTAAAAGTGCGTCATGTAACCTGCACTAATGATATAATGAGACATGAGGTAAAATGAATAACACAGACAAAGCATCTTTTTGTTTGACTCACAACCATTTCATTAAGAAGCCTCTGTCAAAGCATTGTTTTGTCCTCGGAGAAAATGTTATAGACTCCTAGAGGGAGTGGAAGTGAAAGCATCAGATCTGAGGTAGAAGAAAGGCACCTGAATTAATCAATTTGTCATGACAACTTGCAAACAAGGCAAGAAAAGACAAACAGGTGTATCAAAAAAATGGTGTGCTGGTCCTCAAAGAGTTTTGCAGTATCTTTAAAACTATAGAGATATAAGAAAAACGATGCAGGAAAATTTTAACCAGTAATTTACACCAACACAAAAACCAAGATATCCTGGTTTAAAAATCAGGAGGAGATAGGTATACTACAGTCTTCAGTTTTTCTCTATGCTTCACATAGATTTTCCTACCAGGACCTCATCTGCAAGACAGATGTTTCCATTTCTGTATGTTCAAAATACCTGACTTAGAGGGGAAATGCTGCAGATCGAGCAGAAGCAGCAGAGCAGCAGTCCACTTTCTTGTACTGGCAGAGAATTAAAGACTTGAGCTTTTGGAAGAGACTGGCAGAACTTGGCCTGCTAAGCTAGACTATAAGAACAATGAGGGTGGATAATATTTCTATGTAGTAATAGGTAGGGTGGGGGAAGAAAGAATAAATGCAGAGGCGCTGGAACTTCTTTAACTCGGAGGCAGTGCTGGCACAAGAATAAATTATTATAAAGCAGTCATGAATACATTTAGACTTGAAATAAGAAAAGATTTCAAACCATCACAGGAGAGAAGCAGCTTTACAATGGGAAAAAGTAGCGTTAAAGATAGAGCTTAAGAGCTATTGTTTAATGAATGGAATTGAACATGACAATGATAAGAAGAGAATTAAATATGAGTGATTCCTTCTAGTTCACTTTTTCCTATGAAAATCCCTTTGAATTTTTATAGAGTGCTAGATAAAAACTGAATAAACACATTTCCTTTAATTATCACCTGTAAGTTATTTGCTAAATTGCTTAATACGAACACTAAAGAACACTAATTATCCACTAATTAAAATGCAAATGTAATGCTAATAGTCACCTTTCATTTGCCACATCTCACAATTGGAATATGTGAAACCAGTCTAATATAATGGGAGTCTACAAAAGAGCCAACAGTTTTACTTGCTTAGTATTTGCTGAATAGTAGTACAGGGTTCCAGGAGGAAATAAATTAATAAATAAATTGCTTGATGAAGAGGGGATAGAACTTAATTTCAAGACATGTGCGTCATTGTAGAGATCACTGTCCATGGATAAGTGATAAATAAGAATTAATGTGCTCCCTTCTTTTCCCCCTCCCCATCTTTCCTTTAATGAATCACAGCATGGGATACCATAATGACCCTTATTGTAACAAAATTGCTCTGGTGGACTGATGTCCTGCATTACCAGGATAATACCAGAGAGGGATTTGCCTTAGGTTCTTTATGCACAATTCTCCTAACACAGCTATCAAATTCAGCATCTACACACACACAAAAACATGTTAATCCACTTCTAGATGCCTTTCCTCATCCCTTACTCCGTCACCAAGTTCCAAGTATGAAACTCCTGTAGTAGGAAAGCACTTATAGAGCAAGCCTCCTCTTGATAGACCCAGGCTGTTTTCACGCAATCTTCTCTTCACACAAGAGGGATCATAGGGCAATACAGAGGCTTCCCTTAGAGAGGAAACATTCACACCTGGGCATAACATGCAAACCTCTGAGAGTCACTGCAAATCAATATACCCTCTGCCCTCTGTAAGAAATGGTTTTTAACTCTTTTATAACAGTAGAGTCCACTACGAACTAATGGAACATTGTTGTTTCCAGACAGAAATCAAATATTTAAATAACACCGAAATCAAGTCAATGCCTTTGTCTTTAGAAACCCAATAGCCTTATCTTGTTCTGCACAGTTAAGTATTGTTTGCTGTATAGCACATTACATAGTTATATGGCTATAATTGCAATAGTCAAACTATTTTAAATTATACTCAGAGTATATTGATGCTGCTTTATGCAAAAAGCTGGTAACTGTATAAAATGAGATTTTGAATAAGCCCTCTGAAATCCTAGGAGACATATGAAAGTGTTAAGGGTAGAGCCTAAAAAAATAACATAACAAGAAAAACAATCACTTTATCCATAATGTCTATATTACTTTCATAGCGCTTAGTTTAAGTACTCCAACAATTTTTGTTATTGCCTTCTGAGTGTAATATAATCTCAGTGTTTACTAGACCATTTTTGTAGCATTTCAGTGAAATCACTAATACAACAGTTGTATCTATCATTAATAAATAAAAGTGTGAATCTCAAGCAAATGGAAATGGAATTAAGAAAATTAGGAAAAATTAATGTGGACTTTCACACTTTAGAAAGAAGTCATGATCTCCAGGAAAGTAAAGGACTCCTACACAAAGTGTTATATAAGAACAGGGAAATTCAAAACCTGGTGTTACCAAAGGTGAAAGGTATGAAGAAAAGAGAAAGACTTCAGAAGAGAAGCATTGCAAGACCCAGAGCAATTGATTAAAAAAAATCAATGGCTAGCCTTCTCCTTTTCAGTGCTTCCTTCCCACAGCAGAAAGTGACTGAAAGAAAGCCTGAAAGCAAGAATGCCTGAAAGATCAATAAGTGGATGTTGGAGAAAAATGCCAGTGAACCTAGTAGAGTGGACAACATTACATAGCTGATGAAAGAAAAAGGGGTTTAAGAAACTGTTGACTCTAATGGGATCTGGAGTAGTCCCTCAGGCTCCAAATCATGAGTAAACTTTCCCTTGAGGGTAGTGGGGAGCCGGGAAGTCAGGGGCCACTTCAGCAAATGGTTAGAACAAAGACTGAGTGCTGCTGCCACCACCCTGGGTACTGCACTGGGGCAGAGGTTCCACAGAGATGGCTGCTACAGCTGTGACAAGGACTTAGAATAGGTTATTCTGGGACTCAGAGGTTAACAAGATTGCATCAAGCCTCACTGAGCTCTCTCTTCTGGAGAACAGGAAGTTCTGTGCTACAGCTTTCTGGAAATATTAACCTTTATTCTCACTGCCAGGGCCTTCACTGCTGCTACTAGAAAGAAATTGGGCTAATGAGATGAGCTTATCTGATCTGTGGGGACCACACAATTGATTTTGTCTGTATGTTACAGCTCTGATGCCTGTTTCCTCCTCTTTGCTTAATGTCTTCTCAAATACTACCATTGACTTGCTTCTTGAAGGGCTCAACTCTTCTCTTCCCTCAGATATTGTCACTTGGGTTTTACCCTCCTGTTCTGCTCCTGATTCTTAAAACCAAGTCAGTTTGGCTTAATTTTTAATTTCCCTCTCGCATCCACTCCTGCAGAGAAACGCTTTGAATGAGCTGCCCACTGATTCCCTCACCGAACAAAGGGTCACGCATAGAGGTGGGTCGTCTGGCCCAACCTCCTGCTCAAGCAGCTCCATTCTAGAGCCCATGGCACAGGAATGTCCACATGATTCTTGGGTATCTCCAGCGAGGGAGACTCTACAATCACTTTGGGCAGTGTGTGCCAGTGCTCAGTTGCCTGCACAGGAAGGGAGTTCTTCATCATATTCAGGAGGATCTCCCTGTGCTTCAGTGTCTGCCAGTGCAGGATCTCCCTTTTGATTCATATACAACAGATTTTGTGTATTTCTCTGATAGAGTGGGCAAAAATCAAGCAACTACTTTGAAGCTGATGTGGTAAACAGCCAGAAGAGTTTTCTGGGACATCCACATAAGCACCTTTGTATGATGATAGTGGAAATTACTTTCTTTCTCTTGGTAAACACCTTTTATACTGTGCAAGACCAATGGCAGAGGTTCCTTTTGTACTGAAGAGACAATGTAATTCCAGTTAAACCTGAACTGCAACCATGACAGAAACCTGTTGCAGTAGATTTCTTCAATAAACACTTTCAGAAATACAAATGGAAACTGTATACTGCAAAGAGATAAAGAAACAAAATTAGATAGCAATTTACTGGGTTTTACTAAGCCACTTTACTGAAGGGAAAAAAAGAACAATTCACACAAATGAAACCTTGGCAGTTCTCCTTGGACTCATAAATTTCTCAATGAGACAAAATACAAATGAAGAAAAGCATCAGAATTTTCTGAAAGAAGTAGACATGATATTTTCATTTGGCCTTCCTTCTAAATGAAATCTATTAGTAATATCACACTGATGTTTTAAAAATAAGCTTTGCCTTGAGGGAAGAACCACAACTGAAAAATTACTTCACAACTCTTCAAGCATTAAAACCATACAGGCTTCCTAATGAGCAGCTTCTTAGGAAATTAATCCCATTTCTGTGCTAACTTCAAAGTTTTCTTTTGCTATCAGTGCATTCTTCTATACTTTGCTTCTATGTCTGTATTCCAATTCTCTAAAATGTTGCCCTCAAATACCCCATCCTCATGACACATTTATCATCACACAAGAGTAATAGCTTGAAAAAGAGAAAATGTTTCACAAGGCAAGAATTGTTTTTTAACAAGGGTTAAAATCAATGGACTACAATTAAACAAAAAATACACTAATAAGTCAAATAAGACCCAGAGTCAATAAAGCTCCTGGAAAGATGAATGAATAGGCTTTGAAACTTAATTTGTTGTAAGTCAATAATTATTTAGTCGCCTTTATGCTTAACCTATGCACTTTTATGGGGAAACCTCTTCTACAATCCCTTTTGCATCTGTAGGTAAAAGTATTTTACAATACTTGTTGCACATTTAGAAAATATTGTCTTTCAACATAGGAAAGCAGACTCTCAATCTAAATAATAATAAAACAGAATAAAATATGGCCACTTTTTTGACTCTCTCAGCAAAGCGTACAGTTGAAATTCCATTTCCCAGACTGATGAGTAGGTAACTGTATGTACAATTTTGGGCACAACACTCTCAGTCTACTCTGATGTAAGGCTTATTTATACCTTATATATACCTCTTATAAAAAGAGGCAGAGACCATGAGCTAGTCAGGATTTCTGTCTGCTATCTAAAAAACAAAGCCTTTTACTATTAGATAAAGACCTAACTGGAAGGAGCAGAAGCCTAGCCTGTTCCCAGTATGAATATTCTAATTGTTAGACTGCAGATTAGGCTGGCTTTGAATTGTTTGTATCTTGATTCTTAAAATTTTCAATTTTGGTTGAAGACCAACACAATCTCAATGTAGGGAAGATAATTCCCCTAGCTCAGTACTCTTCAGCCTCTGCCCACAGGAGAAGGAGTAGGAGTAGGAGTAGTAGTAGGAGTAGTACACAGCAGTAGGAACAAATTCTCTACATCTGTGCTGCTTGCAATTTAGGACAAACTGCTGGGTATAATCAGGATTTGAACAGGGCACAAATGTTTCAGGTTCCTAGAGAAAAAGAGATACCTTCTAAATCCATGCAGTATAATATTATTTATTCTTTACTCTAGCTTTGACATTTTAGGACTTATTCTGATGTAGAGGAAATATCTACCTGAAAAAAAGCCACAATATTCCTTCTATATTTTGAATGGTGGATAAATGATTCTAAAGAAACAGTGTGGGTCCAAAAAAGTGTTTCTAAAGAAATAGGGTGGGTCTGTTCTGAAAGTCTAGGCATGATGCTTGAGAAATGGAGAAATAAGCAAATGGGCAAGGAAGGGAAGGAGAAAAGAAAGATAATAGGCTACAACTGGAATGACCATCTTGAGAGATTTTAAGAAAAGTATCTCCCACATGCAAAAAGGAGTCATATTACTGTAGAGGAAACCAGCACAGAGCAAAGAGAATCATCTCTGCAGAGCATCTCTGCTCCAATGAGAAATCAGGCCACAGAAAGCCTTCTTAATGAAATGTGGGAGGATGGAATGCTCCTGCAAAAAGGTTCACCTGCTCCTCCCCCAAGTCCAAATGCTATTTGTAATAATTTTAATGAAGAGGAATGCTTTCAAGCAAAAAATATTTTAGATGAAGCTTGATTTAAATGGGAAAAATTTTGATGTTGTCAACATAACCTTTATGGAGAAGTCACAGCACAGCACTAATACTCAAAGTGCTCTCCCACCTTGGTGCGGTGACAGGATGTCCTTGCCCACGTCAGTTGTTTTTCCACACCTGATAGCTTAGAATTATATATCTGCAGGAAGACAGTGACTTTTGTCATCCACTGAAGGTTTTATATTGAGCTTCTCGCTAAAAATAATGTAATGAAATGGTGACAAGTGAGAGGATTCAAACTCAGCACCTCCTCACAAGAATTTCAATCAAATCTCTTTTGTCACAGCAATGTGATTTATGTCTTTCAGTTTTCACTATTTACCTTCCTTTCATTCCTGCATCTTGCTTTTAATTGTGATTATATGTGTCTTGGAAGATTAAATCTGACAAAATAGTACAATGGCTGTATTGTTCACCCCTCATCCCTGTTTCTTTGCATGTTTGCAAGTGCCTGGAGCTTTGTCTTTCAAAAGTGCTACGCAACACAGAGCTTTGCAAACACTTCCTGATCTATGCTATAAGACATTAATTATAATATTTATTTAAATTAAACCATTTGTATGCATAAAGGGTACTTTCAACCAATTTTGTTCACAAAATCACTCCTACTATTTATTACTACATGAATATTAATTGTTTTAATTAAATTGCAGTAATTTCAATGTTTTAAGCCATAAGCAATAACACATAATGCATTCATCAGAAAATTTGGGAGGGAGTGGGTGGGAAGTATCAAAATTTTTTAATAGCCAATGAGAAAGACACTTTTTCAATATGCTAAAGTCTATGTGTACCCATCAGATATGTGAACATCTCATCTGTTCAAGAGATCACATAAGTTTTGGTTCAACTCGACAAATATACACTCAGGATTGTATACTATTGTATTAATACCTTGATAATGTAAAATAAATAAATCAGGATTTCCAAACAAGCAGTCTTATGGAGCATTCAGACCCAGAAAAAAGGAAAAAATGTCCCCATTCTAAGCAGGTCATAGCTCTCTGATGACAGAATGCCTGAAGCAGGACAAGCAGGCAGCTCCTGACTGGGCTCAAAGCTCCCTGAAATTCCTTGGGAGCAGTATTTTAAGCCTTGACATTTCAAACAGATGAATGTTTCCCTCCTCAACCCATCCTTTTCTCCTTTTCCCCAGTGCTCTCATATCTTCTTTTTAAATACTCATTACTTGGATGCCGTGGTCACACAGAATCGATTTCAAAGCTTTGCTTCCACACACAGAACTGAGCAGCCACAGGAGCAGAGCTTTGAAGGAGCAGAAGAGACAAGCAGCTGAGTTCACACAGCTTGAAACACTGAGCTGCAAAAAAGGACGAGCACAGGGGAAACTGGAGTCTGACATCAGAACCAGTGGTACTGACACTTGTTATACTTTATATGGCACTCCTGCTTTTCTCCAGGGAGTAAGATACAGAATCTAGGGTCTTGGTCCAGCCCTTGGTCCAGTTGCACTTAAAGTTTGCACGAAGCTTCTCTTCAGAGAGGGGGAAATAACCAGGCATCCCCTGTGAACAGTAGGATATGTAGCCAGAAACAGGAATCTTAAGCTTTGCTGCAATGTACCCATGTGGGATTTTTTTCAACAGGTTTCAGAAGTGAGTCACTGATAGACCACTTGTTTCTTAACCAATGTGACAACGTTGTTCGGTTCACTGAAATCAGTCTACAAAGTGAAATCACCCCAGTCCCTTCATTCCATCATCAATTTCATATTCATGCATTTCAGTGTTTTTAAATACTACTCAATAACCAGTTACTCAGCAATCATGATGACCCAGACACTCTGTAGTTCTTATAATAACTCCTTGTGCAGAAGTAAAATAATTTTAATCAATATTTTCATCATCTGATTATCAGGGCTCCAGGGATGATTGGGGACTGGAGCACTTGCCCTGTGAGGAAGGGGGCATGTTCATCCTGGAGAAAAGACAGCTCCATGGGGACCTGATAGCTTCCCCTGGTACCTGTGAGGTGGCTACCAGCAAGACAGAAGCAAATCCTTTGCTGTGGTGCACGATAAAAGAATAACAACAGTGGTCACAAAATGGGAGCTTCTGACTTGAAATACAGAAAAAATAAAAACTTCAATAAGAAAAACTAAGCATGGGAATAAGTGGCCCAGGTCTGTGGAAAAAGCCAATGTTGAGTTCAGTGCTGACCCCACTTCACCCAGGAAGTTTGTCTAGGAGACATCCAGCATAATTTTCAGCCCAAATGAGTTTGTGGCTCCGTGTGGATCTTATGACTAGAGCGACGCCAAGGGAGCAAAGCCTCAGGATGTGTGCACTAATGCAAACCCCAGTCTAGCTCTGAAAAAGCCCTGGAGTCTCAAGAGTGAATATATAACTTTTCACAGCACTGTGAAATGAGTAAGATAAACTCAAGCCATGTCTGTTCTGTATTCTCTATGTGCTGTTCTAGATAAGAACTTAAAAAGATAAAGCCCTATCTATCCTCTAGTCACTAACCATCTTATAGCAATATTTATTATTTCAGTTTTACTGTGAGTCCTTGCTAAGACTTTTAGTTTTGCAAACATAGGTGTAGTCTTCTAGCTCAGTCTTACCTCTATGAAATACAAAATCATTGTTTCCTAACATATACAGATATTTGAGGTGCATATGTGATCCAGTTGAAGAGAACTACAAATGAATTTTATTCCATAAAATTCCATAAATATTTAGAGGTTTATGTTCAGAAAGCCATGTAGAATAGTCCACCAGTGAAACTAACTTTTATCTTAAGGTCTATGCTATGCCATACTGGGATTTCAAGGCAACTGAACATTTCATATTATTAATATCTCATGTGATGCACTGCATAGACTATATAAAGATATTCTCATTAGTACCCATTGATTAAATGTGGTCACAACTTCTGTTCACATTTACTGGTAGTTTTGTTATTGGTAAGATTTATTTGTTTTAATTTCTACACGTAATGACATTTCAGTGTAAGAAACCAAATTCTAAGAGGTGATAAAGATATAACCACATAAGAAGTTAACCCCTATTTGTGATGTATAGAATAAAGAAATATTTGGGAACAAAGTGGATCTGGAGATTTTATGTAAGTTCTGCCATGGGGACCCAGCGTGGCACTGGTTGTCCTGTGAAATGCAGTGGTCTGCCTTCCTTGTTGTTCAGGACAGCTGAATTCAAAAGGGAAGAAATGCAGGAAAGAACCAGCAGGGCAAGCAAGGAGCTCAGCTCTCAATATGAAGGTTGAGAGAGAAGACATGATTTTTCTCTCTAAATGCTTTAGAGGCTGACAGCAGAAGGAGAGAAGACCTATTAAATCTAAGGAACAGCACTAGCACAAGAACAAATGGGTATGTGGTATGACTCAGTTTAGGCTGGAAGGAATATTTAGGAATATTTACAGGAATGGCCTTTCAGTATGAGTAATCAAGAGGCAAAAAACTTGTGTAGCATTAGGATAAAGCTTCATTAACTGTGTGACACAATTTTTTATGATGGCACGTATCCAGGAATTCCCTTCAGCCTTATGAAATGTGCTAACAAGGTACATCTACTTAGAGAGGGTTCCTCCTCCATGATTGCTATCTAAGGACAAATTTGGGATGCAGAGACATTCCCTTCCATGTGACTAAGCAGAGCAATCTTGCATCTTAGATCAGGAGAGACATTACATAATTTGTTCGTGCCTCCTTTCCTCAGAACAGAATATCCTTTTACTTTAAAATCCTGGCTCCCCAGAAGATAATACAAATTTTCTAACTGATCACAGTAAAAGTCAACATTTTGCAGTCCACATATTATATAACTAATGCTATGGTTACTGTACATTAAAAAAAAAGCAAACAGTGGGAGAGTCAGGCTGCTGAAATCACAGGATAACTGTTACAGAAAAAAAACCCTAAATCCTTGTTGCTCCTTGTTACTCCTTGTTATTCCTTGCTTGCTTCTTACCAATCTTTGGAGGATAAAAAGCCCAAATCAGCACCAATGGCTATGTAGCAATCAGCAGTGCTTGGAGTACAGGGTATTTCACTAAAGGGAACATTGCCTAGGTACCTATAATTATGAGATAGTACACATTAAATAAAAAAAATACTCCTGACACAAAATAACATGCCCCTTAAAAGAAGTAAATTTGCTATTACGAAATAAATATGAGGCCAAACCCCCAGACTTTTAATAAAAGCAGATTATAAACTAGCGTGAAATCAGATTAATGAAAACTTCACAGTGAAATGAAAGAAAAACAAATCCTTTAAGAAAAGAACGTCACACACACAGATGAGGCTTAAAGACCATGAAAAGCGGCACAAATTTAAAAAATAGGTATATACCCCTTATGAAGTAGCCAGCAACAGTATATTGTGCCTACTAGGGCTACAGCTGCAGTATAAAACCCCTTTGCTCTCTCAAAATAATCTTTTCAAATTATGGATTTGCTACCCTAAGATTTCCTGTTGCCATGACAGCATGAAACTGTTGTTGCCCATCATTATGGATCATGTGTTTTAGAAATTTGATAATATTGCTGTAGTATTTAGGTTGCTTGGAAAACACCCTGCTGCTTTTCAATGTGTTTCCTTTTTAGCAAGATGGGGCTTATTAATTCTTTCAAAAGGCACTGTTATAAAGGGTGACATATCAGAAATACAGTGTGTTCTGCTCCAAACAAAATAAGTCTTTCTATGAGCACAAATATTTTACTGGATATTTAAGTAACATAAATCATAGTGCTATGCGATTCTGTGAATCTACACCAGAAATAGGACTCTTAACCTGGAAGGATGGTTCTGTGAATAATGGAAATGTACATTTTCAGCTCAAATAACCCTTTCTAGTCCTGCATTCTACAGGGCTAATTACTAAGTGCACTCATTTGTTGTATAACATTTATTTAAGGTGGCAGTTACACTTGCAAAGGATGCGCTGATAGTTGTATCAGGATATCCCTCACTGTGAAAGCTTTGGTTTCCTTTTGGTGGGGATTTTTTGTTCTTAACTTTTGTGAATGGCAAAGGGCAAGGATATATGAACCTTATTGAAGATCTCGATGGCTGCAAAGATTCGGTCAGTAAATCAGAAGTGACAATACTGGCAAATGGATAGACAGACTGAATCTCTTCTGCTCACGGTATTGGAGCAACCTTACACTTCTGATTAACCTCTTCAAGTCTATTTGCATATAATTAAGGCGTAGGGGCTTAATTCTTGGATCATACTAGCAGATACATCCTCTGCTTTGTTGAGAATTACCATTATCAGTACTTCCACACAGACTGAAGCACAGGAAAGGTCCCTGCAAGGTTTTCAAGATCAGGAAGCCAGCGGAGCACTGCTGGGAGCAAAGGAGACAAAGAGTTCTGATATGGACAAGTCTGCTCTCCTGTTGTCTCCTACAAAAAAATAATACCTTTTCTTTGTTTTTCCTCTCTCCCATACAGAACATCAAATGACCCCACCATTTTGAGAGGTACCACAGCAGTGTAATATATATCTTATAAAACAAATTTTTGTGATTTGCCTTTTGCCAAACACGGAAATGAATATTAAGTTCTCCATTAGGGTATCATCAGTGGGATAATTAACTTGGGCAAATACATCATAATCTAGTAAACATCAGCTAACAGAATTAACTGGCTGATTTTATCCCCTTTGGTCTTTCTTCAAATTTCTACATGAGATGATTGTAAACAGGTCTGTAGTGTTTTAAGTAGAGAGAAAAAGAAATATCTGTGCACATATAAGACTCAATCTCTCTATCATACAAGGGACATACAAGCTATTTTTCAAGGAACAAAGATGTTTTGGTACTGAAGAGGAGTGGCGAGGAAGAAAACACAAGAAACGTTTGTTTTACATTTTTTTTTCTATCATTAAACATGGCATAATTAAAAAGGTACTAAACCCAATAATGGGCTTGGAAAAACCAAGAAATTATCTTTCAATTCAAGGTGAATTGCTGAAATAAAATGAAGAAGTGAGGAGTATATTCACGTACTATATAGCATCCAACAGCCTCTATAAAAGATTATAAAATATGTTTATGATGTGTGAAGAGTAAATTTAAATCTATCAGTAAAAGCAGCTGAAGGCATACTGGTAAATCAAAGTATTCAGGAAAATGCAGAAAATCAGTTGCTAACACATTAATAAAACCATTATAATGCTTCCTTGGACTATTTTGGCCTCTAAAATTATCACTATTCTCAGCAATTTCCAAGCCTGTCTTGGATGCTGTTTCCTCCATGGAACACTCCCACAGGCAGCAGGCTCATAGAAAATTTCACAGGTTTGTGCCTCTCAGCCCACAAATATTCCTGGGCACATTTAATTGACCTGGATATGGAGTCTACAGCATCTGAAACATACAGGGTAAGACAGGGATGATAAATAATCATGCTGTTGTGAAAGCAAACTAGAAGCTAGCCTCAAAAGCATGTTCTGGCTTGCATCAAGTATTAGGTCCTACTAATAACTTATATAATTTGGATGATTAAAAGATTATTATTTTCCTAATTATCTCTGCATATGGTTTTGTAGTTTATTATATGTACATTTTACAATTCATTATACATCCTCCACTTAGAGGGCCCTATATTCTGTCTGCTGTATGATTTCATCCTACATTTCTGTGAGTGCACTCAGTGATGCAATCACAATCAAGTGATAAAAAAGAAACCAAGCAGTAGTAAAAGCTGATTCATTCAATGGTTTTAAGCAGTATTAGCAACATTATTCTGTTTCACTGGTTCAGTTTCACTTGACAACTGCTGCCAGGAGCTGTATCAACACTGGCATGCAGGCAAAACCACCTCTTCTGCAGATCTGGTATGTTCAGCCACCACAATTCAAATGTCAGCAACTGTCCTGTCAGCCAGTAGAAGCCACATCTCAAAGCCAGATGTAATGCCAGCCTCATGCCTCTGGGTATTCTGACCTTCCTACTCACTTTCTTGAGAATTTGCGTGTATCTGAAGGTTTACAAGCACACAAATATGCTTAAAAGTAAGAAGGGTCTTTTGGGGAGAATGGGCGTTGGTAAGTGATTCTTATGTGTTGTTTAATTGATCTCTCTTATTTCAGCATGGTACTTCCCTTTTCTTAACACAGAGATGCTTTGTGAATTATCCTGTGCAGCTTGTCTGCAGCAGAGTTGCAAGAAGCTATGGAAGGAGGTAAGGAGCCTCTGCAGGTGTGTGAAGAACACAAGGCTTGGTCACAAGTGGTTAGGACAATCTAGGAATGCTGTTAACCATAGAATGGGTCAACCTGCTCATTTAGACTGAGGGAAGATGAGTCAAAGCTACTGATGATGGTTTGCCAGGCTTTCCTGTGAACTGGCATCAGAAATTATCTTTTCTAGAAAACTCATTTTTTTTCCAAAAAGCATCCCAGAAAACTTCTTATATAGTGCTTAATATTCTAAATATTGTTATGTATTGCTTAATATTCAAACCAGAAAATCACTGTTTTGCCAGATCTGAGCCTGAAAGAGCATCTGAGGTTGGATAGCAAGGTACTGACATAGGTGAGTATGTAACTGCCTGAGGAATGCAGCCCCCTTCCTGAGAAGCAGACTGAACACTACCTGTGCCTCCTGCCTTTCATCAAACATGCCAATTTGCTAATGTTCAGAAAACAACATTTCCTCTTCCTCAGTCCCCTATTTCACTTCAGGATAATAACTCAACTGAAATCTTGAGGTCCAGTTTGCATATTGCAGTAGAATTAGATTTTTTTTGCCTTAACAAGTCTCTCCGTATTTTGCTTATAGAAAATATATTTCTTAGCTTTCCCAGAACACTTAATAGAGTTTATAATAAACATGATGGGACTTGCTGACAGAAAAAGCTATTCAGAGGGCATGCTCAGAGCAAATGCATGCAGCACAACATCAGTTCATCCAAAAGGAATTATATCACAGGGGGCACCTCAGCATGCTTATCCTTTCATGGAGTACTGTAATTTGTTTTTTCTTACTTCAGTACTCTACCAGCTCTTTGCAAGTGTGCAGGGAGAAGCCAGATTTTTATTATGTGGCATATATAATTAATGAGAAATGTGAACAAAAAACAAAGAAAAAGAAGTATGACAGCACAAGCCTGTCTCACCCAAGTGATGGAACTGTCAGGAAAAGGTGTCCATAAGCCACTTTGGGATTATGAAGACCAAGAAGGTCTGTGAACAAGGACGCTTCAACCCTGCCTCCCACAGAACCAAGCCTTAGGTAACACCCAGAGTGCTTGTCAATCAGAGCATCTGACTCAAGGCAGAAGGAAAGGTCTCTACTTGGCCTACAATTTGTAGTTATTCTCATAACTCATACTCTCATAACATCAAAGATGCCTCTAAATTTAACTGTCTTTGTGACACAAAACCAAACAAAAAGCCCTGTTCACTCAGTCGGGAGGCTCTGTACATTTTCAGATGAAATTCAAACTACTGAAGTTTTACCTCTTCAAATTCATCAATCTCTCTATAAAATTGTAGTTTATTAATTAAAGTTTTTCATTCTTTCAATGTAGTCATATGATTCTGCTATTTTTTCCTGTCTAGTCTTATAAATCTATCCACGTAATGAACCTCCCAAAATGATTCCTATTTAGCACAATGGATACATGGATCAGAAAACCACCATAACAACGATTTCTTCTCCTAGGTACCAACCATGTCACGAGTGTCTGCTAGCAAACAAGGATGCACCAGTCTGTGGTGGAGTCTGGGTGTTGCATGCAGAATTTTTGAGGGAATGTTTTCCCACCCCAGAACTGATGCCAGTCTTACACCTAAGGAAGTAGGTCAGCAAGAACTGCATTGCCTGTGGTACTTTTTATCCTTCCACTGCTGTGAAACAGAAGCTATCTTTGAAAGACAACAAAGGTAGAAAATTGCCATCAAATAGATCTATGTTTAAAAGGGAACATTTCAGACCTTGGTACAGCACAGATAAGAAGCTGATTCTCAGCCAACCTCTCTCAGTCCCAGGCTTCCCCTTACTCTGGGAATCTTGGTTTTGGTGTAAGTACAAACTAACCTGGAAAATCAAAAGCATATGCAGAGAAATTTGAGGAAGTTGTCAAGAAGTTCAAACAATTGGCTTGTTTCCTAGGGAATAACAGCAGTCTAGTGCATACTGATACTATTTTGCATCACTGTACTCTGGGTTTTTTCCACCCTCCATCTGTAAGTTTTGAATCCTGATGGGATTATATAATTTTTTTTAATTTTTTTTTTTTTGGCTTGAATAGGACCGGTGTAAATTCAGGAGTGAGCTGCCAGGCAGAAAAGTTGTTAGTTTCAGAAATATGTGACAGTAAGACATGAGGTAAAGTTTTCTTAAAAGGCTTTCAGGCATGAAAGAGGTGGATAAGGGGTAATTCTGCTGGAGCACTGTCCTAAGCAGAAGATGGAAGAAGTTGTGATTAGTGGGAGCAGAGAGAGAAAGCCAACAAAAAGCAGTTTGCTGCTTCCCAGCTGGTCAAAGCAACATGCCTGTAAGGTGTTAAACAAAGAGAATGAAATTATGGCATTGAGAGGAGCACACTCCAGGGGTTTATAAAGTTGATAAAGCTTCTGGAGCACAAACCTAGACAGGTGCTGTCTGTTCAAATTCTATACTACTGCATAAATTGCAGGGGTATAAAGTCAAAGTTGAGAAAGTAAATGTAAAATCCAAATGGTCCTAGTCTCAAGGTCCAAAATAAATATATTTTATACTTTGGCATACTTTTGCCTGCTTTGGGCATTAAAGTAATGAATTCTTGTGTTGGACTAGGTGACAGGCCCCTTCTCTCATTTGTATTACTGGCACGGCTAGAGATGGATGGAGTTTATGAAGACAGATATCTCTTTGCTTGGCTATAAAATTTACAGGCTCTTACTCCTAACTATACCCCAGAAAAGCATGACAGAATGACCTATAAAACAAACAAGCAAATGAACAAGCAAACAAGATATAGAACAAGTTACAGACATTCTCGTAAAGGCTAGGGAGAAAAAAGAACCAAAACCCAAACTACCACAACAACAAAAAATTCCTGAAAAGGCAAAGAGGTTTTCCCACAGAGATGACCCTCAGCTGCCTGTATAGGAAAACCCTGTGGTGTGGTTCTGCCATTTCTTGTTTCACCTGAATGTAAAAAAGGAACAAGCTTATTTATCAGCTCTTATGTGAGCTAAACTCTCAACTGGACTTCAAAACTCATGGTACAGACAACAAACAAAAAGAATTCTATATGTGAGCAATTCTAGGTAGTTCTCCACTCAGATTCAGGGGTATCCTGTAAGCATTTTCTCACTTTTCACTAGGCTATTGAAGAGAGTGCTGAGGCTCTGAGATATATTCCTCAAGCTCCCTTTTTACACAGGGTATGGAAACAATGATTTCTTGGAAAGACAGCACTTCTGTCTCTCATATGTCACATCTAGTAGAACAATGCTTCTGTAGATTTATAGCAACCAAGTCACTGCTTTTCCAGAGCATGACATTTACTATTATCTCTTTGCAAAGCAAGACAATCTCAGGGCAACAGAAAGAACACTTGGCTATCGATTAAAACAAACTTGATTCATTAAAAGTACTGCTGACATTTCCACTGATCTGTGGTATTCTTTTCCTTCACATTAAACAATGTAGTTGTTTAAAGCTCTTAAGGTCACTGTTCTATAAATGTGCTGTGTTTAAGGCACATGCCATTTAACCGTTCCTTGGCATAAAGAAAAGGGAAAAAACAAAAAAGAAAAAAGGATAAAGAGAAGACGAAGCAAATAGAGGCTAAGTGCATTGCTCACAATGCTTGCCCTGCTCCATAACAGAGCTTCCCTCAGAGGAGGAAAAAAACATTTACTAATTAAACACATGCAACTACTTCACATGCACACTCTTTCTTTAAGCACAAAAATAGCAAGAATTCTTATTGTAGGACTACTTGTTTATTCATCCCTGATGTCACCTCAAAATTGTCATTACAGAGGAGGGTCCAGCAAAGCTTGGCCAGCACCTACACACTGCCAACAAAATCTTAAGGCAGAGCTCCCACGAGTCCAGCTCCTCAACCCCATGAGCAGCTTCATCTGCCAGCAGTTCAGCTTCCTAGCAGCCCCTGACTGTACCCTGCTCCCTGCTGAAAGTAAGATTTTTATGATTTAACAGTGCAGTTCCTACAATTTTGCTACACAGCATGAAACTGTTTAATTCACTGTTTGTTTTACAATTAAAGGGGGAGAATATATTTCTAGAGAATTTCCCACATCCAATAGGGTTACTGCCTCAGGAAAAGCTAGTAAAAGCCCACATGCGGCAACTTGACCCATTAGGATTATTCACAGTCTGAAACGCCAAGCCTACATCAATTGTTTGACTTCACTCCTAATGCAGTGATGGTATTCTCTCCCCAGAGGAAGACAAGCACCTCCATTAGATAAAGGTCCTGGAGAGTGGGAAAAGCCAGTTTCCCACTAAGGAAGTTACCAGCTTTCTCTCACAAAGGGCTGAAAGGCAGGTGTATGTTTGTAACTAGCTAATGAAAACCTTTAGAAAAATCGTGCCATTTTATCAGCCCAAAACTTTTTCTCAACTTCTTTTTTAAAATATTTTTTATACAGGTTTTTTTCTTTTTTCTGTTTTTTTCATTCAGGCTTTAATATTTGTATCAGTGGTTTAATCTCAACACATTTCCCTGCTTTTTTGCTGGAATTTGTCCCTGAGCCTTCATTTGACTTTTTTGGGGACAACTGGATATTCTAAATCCTTCTTGAAGGTCAGGGAAAAGTTATTAAATCCTCTGCTTTTTCATTTGTGTGTACATTGAGTAAATCTCCTGAACACTGAGACAAAATGCTCTTAAAATGGCTGTAACTAGGTGAGAATGAAGTAAGTCCTGTCTTGATCATTCTCCAAACAAGAGGCCAGGTTCTAATTTCCTCTTAAGCCTTTGCTAAATAATAAAGCTTGAAAGACCAGGAGCATTACTTTTATTCTGGCTGATAAAAGGCTAAAATGGGGAAGAAAAGAGAAAATCTAACCAAGGTGGAATTTGTTCTGATGATACCAAATGATTTTTTTCTTCTGATAAGTGTACATGATCCTAATGTACTTGTTGGTCAAACCCTCATGTGCCCAAAGTGTATTTTGAAAGCAGAACCAGTCACTGGATTTTAACATCCAACCCAGGATATTTGTGAGTATTTTTATGGCCTATCTCACAAACATGTGATGAATTGGTACTGTGAAAACTCCTGTGAGCAGCTCCAGAATTTACAAACCCTAAGTGGAAGGGGGACTGCTGCACGTACAGTTTAGCAAAAAAATGGCTGTAGCTCTCCACATTTTGTATCATCATTAACCTCACAGACTTATATTCTGCATGTTTCTGAGAGCAAAATGATTGAGGTCCAGAGCTTAAGAGGTCAATATCTAGTACAGCAATGTTCTGAAAGAAATAACAAGCAAGTATAAGAATTTGCAGGTGCACTCTGAAACAGTCATCCAGGGGCTGATACCTGAGAAGCACAATGAGGCTGAAGTAGCTCAGCATTTATGAGAGCATGATTTTTTGTATCATCATAACCGGAACTTTTGAGGGGATAATTTTTTGGTATTATTGTTATTAAAATCATCCACTAACTATTCGACTCCTGGATCTTCTGATAATGAATTCTGCCTTAACACCACTTATCAGTGATTTTCTGCTATAATCCCACTGTTGCTGCCAAATAATATGGCATGTTAATGACCGTGGTTACCATTCAAGCATGAATTCAAAGCATTTATGTCCACACGGAGTTGATAATACTGATGCTGCACATTTGAATGATCCGAAAAATAAATAAATGGGATTTTATCTGTGTGAACTACTTCTGAGAGAGAGAATTGATTCTCCTAGGGGCATTTTGGACTGTCTGCAAGAATACAAGAAAGACAAATAGAGTCCAACTGCATTGTATATTGAAATTGGGAATAAAATTGGAATGACTTTGGAAATCTGAGGGTATTCAGAGCAATTCTTAATCCAGGGGAACTGCAAGACTTTTCTTAGCATATTTGACAAACTCTGTTCCCAGCCAGACTTCTTTCCTCTTCCTGTTTTACACATGGATTAGAACCTGCTGCTGTAAGGAACTAGAGCTAGATTAAATGTGAGGTTAAGGTATACCATAATTCCAAGAAGTAAGGCAAGGTTTTTTTCCTTCCTTTAAGATGAAAAATGTATCCAATCTAAGGAAACTCAAGATTTGGTAATTTGATTTTAGGACTGTAGGGGGTTTATCTTATATTTATCTCTTTCCTATGGTATGCTATTCCAATACACATTCATTTTGTAAGAATTTGCTGATATTTCTAAAAATATTCTCAGAGACTGAGGACTGAAGATAGCAAAGAAAAAATGGAAATATAAATGCCTATTGGCCTATTGCCAATTGGCCTATTGCTAGAAAGAAAGAATGTCACATTTTAAAATGCTTAAAAATATACCTGTATTTCTAGAAGTGAAGAATTTGCAGATCTTGAAGCACAACAATTAAATTCAGTTCAAAATATGCATGACCTAAAATTACTAAAAATATCTAAGAATGAAACAAATTTTCTTTTGCAGAGGTCAGGAAATAAATCAGTTTAGTTTCTTGTGGGATCCCAGGATTTGAATCCTGGGATGCAGGGCCCCCGGGACCACCCTTGGGGGTCCCGGGAGTCCTGGAATGTTGCCAGAAGTGTCTGGTGGCAGGACTTTGACCCTACACGGGAGACGACACCTTTATGAAGACAAGAGGGCCTCACCGGGGTGAAGGGTGGAAAGATTAGCTAATTAGAAGGTAAGAAACAGGGTTTAGGATTTATGTACAGGGGGGTTTAGAGGAGCAAGATGGAGGAATTGGGGTGTGTCCTGCCCTCCTTCTTCTTCCTCCTCTCCTCCATCTTCTTTGGCCACGGTGGCATTTTTGGATTGGTTATTACTAAGAGTACACCGAGTTATAAGAATAGATGGTATTGGGGAAAAATGATAAATATTGTATACGTAACTAGGGGTATAAAGATACGTGGCGGTCCGTGGGACGGCACAGTGTGCCCATGGCTGACTGCTGTGCGGATCTTTGTTAGGCTGAAAGAACATTTTTTAGATAAACAATTAATAAACATAAAACCAGAAAGAAGAACTGAAGCCTCTTCTTGTCCTTTGATACGCGGGCTGCGTCAAGGCCACCTCCGGGCCACCTCCGGGCCACCTCCGGGCCTCCCAGGCCCCTCAAACAGCCGAGATAAACCGGACAGTTTCTGAAGATTTTTCAAGCTGGAAATATGTGACTTCTGGATTCTGCAGCACCAGATAAAATAAATATTGATTTATAGAGAAAGTGAAAACCTGATAAAAATTTGGTTTTGCAGCAACACCAGTTATAAAGATATCTGTCTGGGTGATTCAGTTAATTATGTACAAAGAACATCCTTCCTTCTCTTTCTTGCTGCCATAAATTTCCTGCTGTGTCAAAACCTAAAATGAAGATGCTCGCTTTTCAGCCAAGAAATCTGCCTGTCCTTTGAAGCACTAACATCAGTAGATGTTATACCTCAGTAAATACAAACTCCATAAAGAATTCCCTGCTACCAAAAATTCTGTTGACAGGCACAGGCATTGATACACAATCCTGCTAAAACCCTCTAACAACAGAAAGGACATAAAGATTCACCAGAGACATATTTTACATATACAAGAACTAATTTTTTTTCCAGTATGTTGTCCCCCGAGATGCAGTTCAGTTTTACTGTGTATGAGAAGGTGATCTATATGCAAACTGGGCTGGGGTAACGTAGTAAGGAAGGCCAGTTGGAAAATGACCTGCAGAGCAAGGCCCTCCCACCATTATGGTGCACAAGCTGATCCTTTTCCCTTCTGACAGACACCAATGGATTGAAAGGAGTCAGTCCAAAGCCATCATACCTCAAAGGCACCTGCCATGACTGGTGTGTCACTGCAATACAGTCGCTCCTTCCGCAGTGTGCCATGGTTTTAGGGAATGCAAAAAGTACACCTTTAAAAACAGTCTAATAATGAAGAGATGGGCAGGACTCTATACTTGCTGGATTGTTTAATTCCTTAAGTCTTACTTGAAGACTCGGCAAAGTTCGGCTGTACATAGTTAACCCTGGTTTAACAATCAGGAAGACTGATCCAGAATCTCAGCTTCTCGGGAGCTGTTGTCTGTCTCTGTCCCGAGGTGCATGGGATGGTTCTGAGCAACCCGAGCTTTGAAGGATGAGACCGGACTCTTCAGTTTTCAATCTTCAGGTTATTTATTATTTCTTATCTACAAAGTTTTTCCTTCTGCCCAGCCAGGCAGCCAAAGACACCCTGACCGCCCCCGAGGCGGCAGCGTCTTTATATACTACAAACTACGCATATCATATTTACTTTTATGTCCCAATACCTATCACCTATGTTAGACAGTGCACTTCTACTCTAAACCAATCCCCAGGTGCCAACATCATCACAGAAAATGGATGACAATGAAAAGAAAGAAGAAGGATGAGACACGCCCTAATTCCTCCATCTTGTCCCCATCACCCTTTATACCAAAAACCCTAAAATCTATATTTTCACCCTATAAATATATCATTCCTGCACCATTTATACCCATGTGACTCTCATGTCCTCATACACAGGTGGCACATCCCTAGATGGATCAAAGTCAAGCCACCAGGCGCTTCTGGCAACATTCCAGGTCTTCCGAGCCCCCAAGAAGGTTCTCGGCAACTCGGGACATCCGGAGTGATGTGCTGAGTTCCCACATCAACTCATTTTCACTGGTGTCACCTGCTTTTTCTATTATTTATTTCTATAACAAACATAATTCACATAGTCAACTTTCCTGCTACCCATTTTTCTCATCATTAACCTCACAGACTTACATTCTGCATGTTTCTGAGAGCAAAATGATTGAGACCCAGAGCTTAAGAGGTCAGTATCTAGTACAGTAATGTTCTGAAAGAAATAACAAGCAAGTATAATAATTAGCATTGCAAAACATATTTGCTATTACCTATTTGATGAATCAGAAGGTCACAAAGGAAATGTGGTGCCTCATATACAAGAATACTAAGGTCAAAATAGTTTTAGGGTGGCAAAGAAGCATGAGTGAACTAACTGAGCTGCCGCTCCATGATTTTGCATCTCAGCTAGCAGTCAAAATCAACCTGGTCTGTCCAAACTTGTGCTGTAGTCTGCAGAAGGAGCAACTGTATTGCAGTGACATACCAGCCATGGAAGGTGCCTTTGAGGTATGATGGCTTTGGACTGGCTGCTTTCCATCCATTGGTGTCTGTCAGAAGGGAAAAGGATCAGCTTGTGCACCATAATGGTGGGAGGGCCTTGCTCTGCAGGTCATTATCCAAGCAATTGGCCATGGCTTCCTTGATGCTGTGAAAGAGGCTGATATTTTAAGTCACGTTTGTACAGGCCAAACAATCCTATCTATTGCAAAGCTTTAATTAATACAAGGTCTGTGATAAAGCATTAAAAAAAAAAGGAGAAAAAGGCAAGTGGATAATACAAACACAATTAGTATGCAGTGCTCTGAAATTTAAATTCTGTTCAGCCTAGCTGTACTGGAAAAGCAAATAGCAGAGGTGCTATCATTGCTACTGATTGGCTTAATACACCCAGGAATTGTGCAGATAGAAATTAGAGTCTGTTTTTCATGCCTATCTAGACCTTTTCATGTCCTCTCTGTTCTTTTGTTTCTCTCAGTTGCTGTTTCTTATCTCTACAGTTTAGGTCTTCTGCTTCAGAGCCTCTCTTTTATGGCATCCCCATCTAGTACAGTGGGACCCTGACCTAATTAAGGTTGTAAGAGCTAATGCAGTGGAAATAAGCAATAAGAAATTGTTGTCATCAATATCAAATAATGAAACTATATTATGCATAAGAAAATTCCCCTTATTTTAACATCTTTCAGCACAAATTTTACCAATAAGCAAAATTAATGCCATTGAACAAAGAGACAAGAAAAAAACCCCTAAAAACGCAAGCTAACCGACAGGGGAAAATTATAGAGAAAGCAAAAGCTATAAAGAGGTTGCTTTCACTAAAACAAATGATTTATAGCTCCTTAATGCCAGTCTCAGGTACAGTGGGGTCCATTTACAATGAACTCTGAAGATTCAGGGAGACCTCACAGGCCTCATTCTCAGATTGCTGGAGTTTGTGAAGCTCAGTGGTGGTCAATGGAATGACAGCAATTTCCACACAGAGGGATCTGTCTCTCTCATGACTTACCTGTTAGGAGACAGACCCAATTAAGACTTAATACAACTATCATCCATTTAATCTCTCCAAGGACTTATACAGAATGCTTCTACAAATGTGTAACAGGAAGCATAAGACCTTTTCTCTCTCTCTTTTTTTTTTCCCCCTCTGCTGTTGTAAGGGGAAAATGCTGTGTTCCAGTTTGTTCTAAGTATGGGGTTCTGGTAAGGGTGAAAAAACCTTAAGGCAAAGAATATAATTTATAATACTATTAGTTGTTGTTCTATTAGTTCTGTAGTTCTATAGTGCTATTAGTTGTTCAGGGTATTAGAAGAGATTGCAGTAAAAAGAGAGATGACCTTGTGGAAGATGCTTCCAGAATCTGTGCCATGAATGCACAAAACCCACGGTTCATGTGGAATGGGCACTCCAGTAAGAACTGTGACCTCATAAGTGAAATTCCAAAAAGGTTTCACTGCCTAAAGGTCTTTCAGAGAAGCTATTATAGTAAAAGAGAAACATCTATCCCTGAGTGACTTGCTTAAATAGTCTCTGGTCTGAAACCTCCTGCCTGCAGCAGTCTCTTTGGCCTCCCTGCTGAACAGACTTGGCTTCTCCATGGCTCAGAGCGGGCTCTGCCAATTTCCCAGGCAGCTGCTTCCATCTGCAGAGGCAGGAAGCTAGCACAGTTCCCTTTGACAGAAAAATGGGATACAAAAACCCAGTCAGAAAAGGAATAAAAAAAGCCAGTTTCTCATACAGGAGCACTACCAGTAATGCAAAGGACATTGCCAAGGACAGTCCTCAACACCCAGATTCTCCTCTGTGCAATTACAACTCCTTCAAGCTCTTCATCATGGGGTGAGCTGCGAGCTCATGCAGTTATGCATTAGACACCTAGAGGGTCCTTGTCTGCAAGTGGTTGAGAGAAAAACATTGTCAGGAGAAACCTAATGAAGGAAGAGTGAGGGAGAGGGGGAAATCAAAACAGACAGAAAAGGAAGGGATCATCAGAGAATGAAGAGAGAAAAGATACAGGCACCATAAAGCCAGAGACAAAATTATTTCATATTAAGGAGTCACTAGCATGTCAAACAACAACATAAAATAAATGTCCATAGTATACACACTGAACACTTACACTGGTGAGTTCTATCTCCTGATGAGGTCCAGCACACTTTCCCCCATGGAGCTTCTGTGTCTCCCTGTTCCAAGTGGAATTCACCTACCCTGGCTTAAATGTTTCACTTTCAGGCACCAGTGTTACTCATCTCAAGACCTCTTTGTAGTCAAGGAAGAAAAATAGATGCCTCAAGAGAGCAATTCATTTGACCTACATTAGGTGTCTTTCTTTGGATGAGATGAATCGCTCTCTAGAAAAACTATTTCTATAAAAGGAGGCAGTGGTAGCTAGATTAATGTTAGATATCAGACCTTTAATGACCTCTCCTTGGAAGAAAGTTTCTTTGGTTGGTTTTTTTACATTAAGATGAAGAAAATGCCTTTCATTTTCAGAAATAAAAAAATACTCAAAGATGAAGGTGAGATCTTTTGCCCTACCAAATCCCTAACTCTTTAGTTTAAAAACCATGTTGAGAAGCCACTGACCGTGTTCTACCACACACATGTTATAAAAAATATTCTCAGAGGATTTTATGTGACCAGATAAGGGAAGATTACAACGACATGCATTATGTGAGGACTCAGGATCTAACCTTGAATAAAGAGGAAAAAAATCTCAGGTAAATCCTGACCAGCTGAATCCATACTGTGGTGCCAGTGCTTTGCTGCAGTGAAGGAAATGCTGCCCTAATGCACTTTCAGGGATGGATCAGCAGCCTAATAACATCTGGCACCCTCAGCATCTTGTCAGGGTGCCACACTACAAAACTTTGTCATAACTGTGAGAAAGTGACAGATCTGCCTCACCCTGTGGTCTTCTAAATTGTTCTGCTGCGCAAACTAAGCACTGCTTGCATTTAAACAATGCTGTTTTGAAATTGGTACAGATTTACTTTGGTATTTGGGCCAGCTGAATAAAGTAGTCTTACAAGAGATACTGGACTGCCTCTCTCCACTGAGCTGTGGAGTTATTAGGAGACTGCAACTTGTTTTGTGCTTTCATTTTAACTTGGCAAGCGCACTGTACGGATTGTCCTCCTCCATACTACATGCTTCCTATAAAACCCCTCAGAGACCCGGGGGAAAAAGGTAGACTGTAGTCCTTCATCACAATTATAGCAGCAGACCAGTGAGAAGGACAAGAAACACTTTAGTTCCTTACTTGCATAGTCCCGTAGTCTAGAAGAAAACTACTTCACTGCATCTTCCATTCTCTGCATTCTTAATAGAGAAATTCCATCTTAATAGCAAAGTTAAATTAATGAGCTCTTCACTTCCAGAAGAAAATAAATACATCTCTAGTGCAACTGCTTGTACTAGATACACTTCTCATCCTCAAAACTGATTTCTAAGTCCCAAAAGTATGCACAGCAGAAGAGACAGAATGTTAGAAGTTTCCTATTATTTTGCCTGCAACTCCAATAAAAAGGACAATATCTCTGCCCTAATAAGCAACAGACAATCTCCAGAAGCTGTTTAGGAGTATCATTTGGCTGGAACAGAGCAATTACCTAACAAAGTGGCTGCCAACACAGGAGAAAAGAAAACCTTCTTGAAAACTTGTTAGTTGCTTTGTGAGTAAGGAGCTTCTATCTTAATGCTATCTATCTTCTTTCTTTAAAGAACTTCCAGCTATTTTTGTTTTTATCTTTATGCACGTTAAGATTTCCTTTACTACTTTCTGCACATGCATTTACATCTACTGGAGATGTATGGTAACTGCAGCCTTGCAGTGCTGACAATGGCAATTACAGTCTTAGCCACAAGATCTCATTTAGCCCACAACACACTTCAGAGTCTGGACTGAAGCTCCAAGGCTCCAGCCCCGTAATGACTGCTGAGCTCCAACATCTAAAGATTACACAGGCCACGTGGGACTTGGATATGAGCAGTAGTTTTACACACTTCTGGGAAGAGCACGGGTGGCACAAACAGTGGCCTCAGCATCCTGCTCTGGCTGGCACACACCAGCCTTGCCCCTACCACAGACGCATTGAGAACACTCTGATTTCAGAGTATAAATACCAATCAGAAACACCAAGGCAAGCTCTGATTCCACAAATCCCCACTGTTTTTTCCCTTTATTCTAGTATACGAAGCCTCTTTTGATCAGCTGCACTTTCTTTAGGCTAAGATTGAAATGCAGAGATATTGGGGCTTAGAAAATAAAAAATACATTTGACTGCACCATGTATTCCACTAGCTCCTCACATGAAGTTAGTTTTAGGAAGTCTGCCTTAGTCATTCTCTTTTTGCTTCCCTAACAAGAAAATAATTTTATAAAAATAAAAATTCTCCCATCACCTGAGAAACACTACTATTTCTAACTGCAGAAGTATATTCTCCTTTAACTCCTTTAACAGGCTGCTTTTTTAGGCAAAGTGTGGGTTAGAATCTGTCAGAAATATTGCAGTCTGCCAGCAGAAAACAGGTCTTTTGTAAAAACTTTTAATATGGAGCTTCATCATGCACCGACTACAGTTGCCAATACTCAATATCCTGCAAGCTATCTTCTGACCTGCAGCACTGTGAACCATTGCAGAGTGGGACTCGTAGTCTATAAATGGCACTAAATGAGAGTAATTGTTATTGGATTGATCTTTCAAGATGAATATTGGCACCATTTGTTCCAGAGGCAGTACTCAGCCTTCTTGCACTCCAAATTTTACAGTAGACAATATTCTCTCAGCTAGAAACATGTCTGAATCTCTTCCTGCTCATGAAGCAGCTCAGCAGTTTCTAATATTTATTTTTCTAATTGGAGACAAGCCTAGTGGAAGAGCATAAGTCTTTGAAGTGCACACTGTCTGCTGATAACCCTGTTCTTTAATGCTGCAAGATATTCTCTGTGCAGAAAAGACTGTCAACAGTTTGATTTGAAACTAATGTTTAAAAATATCCCAAATCCAAGTTACTTAGTTTGGAATCTGACTCTGCATTCTGTAATTCAAGCTAAAACTCATTCATGTGTTGTGTATTATTCTTTTTCTTCAGACAAGAGCTGAAGTCATAAGCTTCAAATAGGAAAGTTGGAAGAGACTCCTTCAAAAACCTTGGTTTCAATGAAAAAAGGCATTGCTCACTACATGAAAAGCAGCCAGGGTGCTGAGCTGTCTTAGATTTATAAGAAGTCAAGAGGAGATGAAGTTAAACACCAGCCTACTGGCAAACAAAGAGTATCTTTTTCTCTGTTAAATGATGAACAGCTGTCATTAGTAGCTGTTCCCTGTCTAAGACTAGAACATTATGAAGGTTCCATACAAGACAGACATTGCTTGAACTTGGCTACTTTTATAGGAAGGCAAATAGAGCTCTGAAATACGTGATTTCTAGAGGCTGTTTTTCAGCTGTGTCTGTTATCATACATGCAATTTCTCATACCCACCCACCTTTATCTGTGCAAAAGCCAAGGTAGCCTCAACAGCAGTGCTCCCTCCTGTCACAGCGAAAATCTTCAGTCTATCTTTTCTTTCCCCTTTCTGAAAACTCACAAATAAAATTATTTAATTACCAGAAGAGCAAAATTTAAGGGCTATAAAATGTAATGAGCCACTCCCCATACAGAGCCAGTCCTAATCCTTACTAGATCTTTCTACTTGGGGGTGCTGGAAAAGTCATTCTCCAGCCATTTGCCAAGCCAGCAGTAAGGGCTGAGGTTTGGAGTCTAGATGATTTAACGGTGATCCTTATAACTGTGCCTAAAAGCAAGCAAATTCCTTTCTGCTCAAGGAGTATTACTGACTCTTTGCCAGCTCAATGTGCCTCTCTGAGCCATGGCAAAACATCAAGTAGCCTTACCTAATTATTCCAAGAAGCTTCCTAATGGGCCTTCTTATTTGGTTGCATTAGGAAATATCTTTCCTCTTTTCTGACCCAAAAGCCTTTCTTCTTTCTCAGTTTGCAGAAGGACCATGGCCTCATTAAGAGAGGATCCTTGCCATCACTTGACTTTTCTAAGGATGCTTTTCTATGACACCCACAAGGAGTGGTCCCTCGTAAGAGAGGCAGCCTCTGACAGAACAGAAGCAGACATCAGCCTGGGTCAGCACCAAGCCCTGCCGCCCCCAGCTGAGGGTTGCCTCTACAGGCACCTGGGATTCCGAGAAGGGTCCCACCTGTCAGCAGCTCTCATTGTCCACTTTGAGCCTCACCTTGGTCTTGTTTCACAAATCGGACCAGCCTGCCATCCTCAAACTAGCTGTGAGCCAAGGCCTGGTCACAAGTTCCAAAATTTTATCTGTGACTAAAGCCAGGTCCACAGAGGACAAGAACTAACCCGTGACTGATGGTGCCATCATCTGGAGCTTGGCTGTGAAGTGCTCTCCAGGACTGGTGGCTTCTCGGTATTTGTGGGAATATTCCTGACAACCTATGAACTCAGGTTGGAGCTTTGTGGCTCACTCTACAGGCAAAGGCTCCCTGAAACATCAGCCAGCACTTTTGTTCCGTCAAACACTGCAATATCAGTCACGAATCCATAAATGGGGACTAAGTGACACCAGAGTAGATAACTGGCTTTTTGCTAAATCCTTGAAAAAATATGCTGCTTTCACAAATTTCTCAAAAAAGACCACAGCCTTCAACAAATAAAAATATTCCTAATTTCCAGGTTTTATCTCCTTTAATTGGGAAAAGCCTAGTAGTCATTTCATGGAGATCTCACAGTACTCATTCTTCTTCTGAGGCATTTTTCACCCATTAAAAAGCAGGAATGTTTTCACTTTTTGTGAGAGAGATTGAACAGATGGGTGGGCAGACGGTGAGTATAAGATAGTGCTGCAGGAAACAGCCAGAGAAGCAGCTTGCTCCCATCCATCCCTGCTTGTTTGTTAGAGGGAAGATGCTATTTGAGGTGTGGACTATAACGGGACAGTGCCTCAAAAGCATAAGGCCCAAACTCGTTGTGGTAGCTTTGCTCAGTAGCACCCACTGACTTCAGTGGGAACAGGGCCACACTCTATGAACGGCACTATTTAAATGCTGTCTGATGTAAAAAGGGAATTTTGTGCAACTGTTCTGCCTTCCATGCCACCTGGCATGCTGTAGGAGTCTGAACAAAAAAAAAAAAAGCTTTTTACATAATGGAGAGCAGCATACATATTTTCAGGATGCTGAAAGCTGCAGGACAGAAAGAGAAGGGCAGGCCCTCTTTGAAAGGCAGTGAATTGGTACCAAATGCAAGTGATTACATTTGGCTAATCTTTTCTAGTGCTGGTGCAGACTTGATGTCTGCCAACAGACATTCTGTCGCAAGCCTCCAGCGAACACTGCCCTCTCAAGCACCAGCTTCATTTCTCCTTTCCCCTACAGTCTCTCTGCTGTCAAGCATGTTCTTGGTGGGACTAGGTTTTCCCTAGGAATTTGACTGCATCTTCAGTCAAGGTCTGTCCTTTCCCATCTTCTTTGTGCATCCCAATTTCCTCATCCATATCCCTGCTTCATTCTGGCTTCCATTCTCCCATTCTTCTCTGTTTTCTCTTTCAACTTTGCCTTCTGTATGACGTCTACATGCCCAAGGGCCTTCCCTCTTGCCCCAAAATCAGTTTTTCCTGATCAATGTCCTCATTGCTGTGACTGTTTTTCTAAATTCTTACTTCTGAAGATATGAAGATGCATGTACCACAAAGAAATGGGCTAAAATATTACTCTGAAGATCTAGGACTATGTATATATACATATATATATAATGAAGGAAATGGGTAAGAAATTATCCTGAAGAGAGAGTGTCTGTACAATTTATATGAAATATACATGAATAATTGAAGTAGAAGCTGGTTTAGAGTACTAACATAGGAAATTGCCTTTAATAGCAACACCTCTGTGCTTCAAAGGGACTTGTGGCAGGAATGAGGTTTGTGAAGAGTGCTATGAACCAAAACCCAACAAGCTTCCCTCCCTCAATTAATTTATATTGAAAGTCAAAATTTCTACAGTGTTGCCTGATTAATTCTGAAGCAAGCATGTGTATTTTCCTCAAGCTCATCTTAGTCCAGATGCTGTTCTGCAATTTTAGCCTTTACTCCACAAAGACTGTTTGTAATTTTACAGCCAGGCTCTTTATCTCTGAAAAGCTGCATGTAATAAAGGTTATTAAAATTTTATGAGTGGTGGATCTTCAGAGCTTGTAAGCCTGGGCAGCCCTGTTCCACATCAGTGCTATTATGCTTTTGCAATACGAAGAAGTACAACAGGGAGTTGAAATCCTGGCTGCTATTTACTTACCTCACCTTCCTCTTCCTGTAGTTCTACTGATTTGAATATTTAACTATATTGTGTTCTTTTCTGAGTATTTTTACGGTGCTTTTTTTCTCATCCTCAAGGATTTATTCTTGTCCCATCAACAATATACTTATTAAGAAGACTTTTCTCTTTCATCTGATTATAATTTCAAGTTGTAGTCTAATAATAAAATTATGCAAATTGGAAATAATATAAGAGCATTTATGAGGATGCAGAAATGGCTGATGATTTCTATCAAGAAAATGTTTTCTACATTTACCATTACTTGTTACTGCTGTAGACAGGGAGACTGAAAGGGTAGCAGTTATGTTTGCTCTTCATCTCATTTGGAACCCCTTCAAAATATTTTGGCATATAATGACTTGTCAAGGTTAGGGTATTTCACACAGAGCTCAAAAATTTCCTTACATTACAATTCAGTGATATTATCTAATCCAGTATTTTTTCCTCTGCAAACAGCCACTGGCTAATTTTAGATATTGCATCTGATGAATGATAAAAACAGAACAAAACAGTAGATTCTTCACCACACTCAGTGATGAGGTCTTCAGTTTATATCTAAACCCATGCTGATACATTATATCTTCTCAAATATTTACTTTGGAAATATGTTTAGCAGTTAGATTCTCCAAGGAGTTCAGAAGTCATAAACAACAGTGTTATTTGTGATAATGGATGAGCTGGGGTTTTCCCTACCACAAGCCAGGAGAAATATCCTGTGTATAAAATGCGAAATGATGGCTGTTCCAGAAGAGTGATGAATTAGACCAAGAAATAGAGATGAGTAATTTAAGATAAGACAATATTTTAAATGAGAAAAAGCTAGCTACTGAGGAATGGGAAAGAGAGATTTATGACTCATAGCCAACAGAAATCAGAAGCTGAGGACCAGGACAGGGAGGTAGAGAAGAATGTCTGCATTCTTGCCAACATAGAGGAAAACAGGAGAATTTGATGTTAGATCTCAAGGCTGTATGCTTGGCAACTGCAGCTGCTACTGTAGGTGAGATTTGGCCAAGAAGGAAGAAAAGCTACTGTGAAGAAAGAGGAAAGGAAGACACAGATGCACAATTCTCAGCTGTAGGAAAACTAAGTAAATCGATAAAAAAGACGCCATCTATCCAAAAAGTCACATAGGCTGGTCCAAAACAGTCCAGCCTGTTTTGAATTCAGTCGTGATAGAAGGTTTAAGGTTTGGGTTTGGACGATTTTTTGTTGTTTACCTTTTTTCATAAATTTTAGGTGAAAAAAATCAATCAAGGTTCAAGAAACAATAGTCAGTTGTTAGTGTTGGGTTAAAATAAAGATTTCAAATAAAAGTTTAGGCTAATCTCTTTTCAAGGATGTAATGTTTGAAACAAGTTTGCAGATCAGAATGGAGTTTGGTGTGATGCCTTCTCCCCCAAATGGAATTGAGAGAACATCCTGTAAAGGACGAGACAGCAGATGGTGTGCTATCTCCCTGAGGCAGAGACACAAGGTGTCACTCTCTAAGTACAGCTACTGGCAGGTCTGCAGTGAGGTATTTCAGTATCAGAACTGGTGTTCAGAAGTGATGCAAAAAAAAAAAAAAAAAGGTAGAAGAAGAAGAAAGAAAAGGTCAGGCTTGCTTGAGTCTTTGCAGCAGGGGAGCAAGCAGTAAAGAGGTCAAAGTGAGCTAATTGTCCCTGCTTCTTCAGTAAATTACAATTCTAGGGCTATGGCCATTGCAAACTGTAATGTCAAGTGAGTTCATTTAAGGTTGGCTGGGTACCTCTACATTATTGTAGCCTCAAGTGTACTTGGAGATTCAACAGACTTGTGAAATGTGTAATGAGGACCCTCTGAAGGTGGTGGCCCAAGGATGCTGCACCATGGCACCTTCATGGCCCACAGACTGCTCTAGAGAAACTCAGAAGTGAGCTGAAGGTAGGACACAGCCAGGAGTTTTCCTATTTTTTCATCTTTCCCTAGTACCCAAAGAACAAGACTGAAATTTTTGTCTGCTTTGTTCTTGCAAGTTAGTTGTTATAAGACTGATGTTCTCTCTTCTGCTAGAGCATTTTGTTAGCCTTTCACAAGATAAAGGGGTTATATGATTTGGGTGGAATCTATGTCAGTGTAATGAAAGCTTCGAGGGGACAGACCAGATAAACAAATCAGAAGGCATTGAGAAGAAAGAGAAATGATGAAAAGAGGACCTGAGTGCCAGAATAAGGTTTGCAATCAAAATTATTCTAGATATGAAAGCACATGGGGAGCAAAAAACCTCTAATTGCATATAAAGCAATATAAGGAACCTGATTAATGAACACAAGTAATAAGAATTGCTCATTAAAGGGCATACTATTCACCTTAAAACTGTTACTGAGATGTTGTGGGAACTTTGACATGATCAGCTATTGGGTAGATTCAATTTCAGGTCAATTAAGTGGGTTGAAGGGCCAGAATTAGACAGGCTCAGCAATGACTGGTCTTGTACCTGGATAACAGAGTGTCTTGGATTGTGCAGTATCACCTATTCCAAGACTTCAAACAGGAATTGGTATAAATTCTGATCATAAAAAAATCCAGAGGAGATAAAAGAATATTGCAGCATCTTACATATGTACTACTAACTGTGAGAAATGAGAGAATATTGCATCATCATGAGAGCTTTTGTTCTGCATGACACTGCCAATACTAATTTGTATTAGCATGCTTATGCTAATACAAAAGTCAGATATGCTCACTCAACACAAGGAACTTTGTGTTGGGCCTCATCTTGACAGATAAGTAGGGTTTGGATCACAGGGCCACAATCCAGGATTAACCTGAGACACGTTGACAGCACAGAAAGACCCTTGCTGGGATCTTTGTGATTGTGCAGGTGTGATCACATAGCACAGATAAAATCATGACTCTTTACTTTGGCTTTTTGCAAACAGAATGAGGAATAAAAATTTTCTTTATGATGAGGTGTTCTTGAAACTAAAAAAAAATTTGGGAAAATGAACCATTTGTAAAAGTAATTTGACAGAACTATGTGAACATGACTGGAAATTTAAGAACACCAAAAACTGTAATCCTTCTACTCAGATGAAAATAATAATGGATGGAAAACAAGAGAGAAAGTAAAAAAACCGCAAAAAATAAAGCCCTTATTTATGTGTCTAGGTATGTGTACACTTATGTCTACATTTATGTTCACATTAGAAATATTTGTCTTCTGGTATATATATTATAGACATGTTCACAAGAGAAGACCTTTTCTGATATTTTGAATTACATAAATCAGAAACAAGGAATTGAGAAACACTGAGAAGTAAGGCAAAAGAAGAAGTAATCTGTTGCAGAAAAATATGACTTGATTATAAGTCCATAAAGCAGAGCCTGAACAAAGAAAATTCCAAGAATTAACAGATAAGATAGAATTGCCAATAGTGATAGATACAAGGCAAAACATAGAACTACATCTATCCACAGTAAGGAAAGAGAGCAAATACAGTGATAAAATACTTTCTCTCTCAGAGTGCTTTAGAATTTTGTTAAACTGCAAGGATTGAATAGAAGCAGAACAAAATGCAGAATACTTATAATGCAAGAACTTCTCAAAAGTAAAAAATGATCACAGATGTTCATTAAGCAACCTTAGACTACTTGCGCAATTCTGCTAATTAAAAATGAGTAAATAGGGGAAACTGAATAATTCCAGACCCTTTCAGAAGAATAATACTAGACATGGTTAAAAAATTTTGAACAGGAGTAGCACCCACAAGGTAATAATGACCAAGGTAAATTTGAAAGATTTAGAAGGTGATATGAATGACATTGCCTGGAACAGATTGTCCAGCTCCTAAGCTCAGACTTCAAAAGGAAGGCTTGTAAATAAGAATTGGGTCAGGAACGAACAATGAGATGCTGTAACAGAGTAAAAAGCCCAGTTTTTGAAGAAGATTCTTGGAATTTATCTGATGATCAAGGTTAAAAGATGGCATAGTCACAGCTTATGAGTACATGCTTGAGAAAGAGATTTCTGAGAGGTGAAACACTTCTTCAGAGGGGGAGCAATGCTTAAATAGGTCAAATAATGAAAACAGTTCCTTAAAATTATTAGTTTGTGTCAAGTGTAAGAAAGCATCACCACAATTTTATTATTATTCCTTATTTGGGATTTTTTAACAATCCCGTCAGCACTCTGTCAGTTTGGCTTGCAGCACAGCTTCGTCCTCACTAGATAAACTGGTAGACCAAAATCTCAAATACTTAACACAGGCACAAGACTTTTGGCTGATCTTTCTATCCAGAAGGACAACAGGGATTTCAAAGTTAGTTTCTGTGTCTAATTAAGGTGAACTGCTGTAATATTACAAGCACAAAGTCATAGCAAATCTGATTTTCTATGATAACAGCTAAACAAAGTTGAAGGCTGTGGCTAAAACCACCTGTTGTGTCAATGAATGTGCAATTCTGTTGCCAAAGTCTACCCAGTCAAACACTACACAAAAGCACCAGGGGAAAACAGGTGGTGTGAGTCCTGGCTGTCTTTGTGTTTTCAATGTTTCTCCTTTTTCCCCCTTTAAATAAACCCTGCCAAAAAAGCACCAGAATAACATCAGAGCAAGAGGAGGCTGGAAGCATGCAGGATTTGCCTTCCTTGTTGTGCCAGACATCATCCCAGGGTTGTGTGAGAGATGTGCTTTGCTATACCCACAGAGAAACAGTACAACCAGTGAAAGGACACAGAGCCCAGCACTCAGCTAAATGTGTACCCTTGGTAGGATTCTGATCATCGTGTTTCAGCACTCCACAATAAGTGTTTGTGGGCCTAATGGGAACCTCCTTTTTTTAAGGCACATTGTTATTTCTTTATCCTGACCCTTGGACTCTGGTGGCAGATATCCTTAGCCCAGCTGTGTTTGTCTAAAGCATCCTGCCTGCCAACAGTGCCAGGTTGTTAACTCATCATTTGGTTCACTGGTTGTCCTTCTCCTTCCTCACTTGTAGCACAGAAACAGGAAATGAAAAGCATTCATTTTTTATTCTGTATTATTGTTCATGGCTTATAATACTTTTACTGATCTTTTATTTTCCAAGAATTCCCTGGCTATTCATCTTCACTCACATACTGTTAATAATTTTCTTCTACTATCATTTTGAATGGGGATCATCAGCATACCAGCTGAATGTAAAGCATTTTTTTCGTATAACAACCCCAGTGTTATTTTAAATTCCATTTTTCAGAATTCCCAGCAATCCATAAGCCTTCACCACTGTGAATATGCAGAGGTTTCTCACAGATGGTCAAGGTTTACCATTAATTGAGAGCCTAGCAAGTATATAAATAATTCCATGTGCTTATTAAAGACTGAAATACTTCTGTTTCCTAAGGCATGCTTTATTTGCCATTATGTGCCTTATCTTTTTCCCAAATCCTCTGAAAATCTTATCACCTCCATATTTTGGAGGTGATCACCTCCAGACATTACAAACCAAGTAATGCTATTAGCTATGACTGTTTTCATCATTCCCGTATCAGGAATAATAATCACAATAAACAGCGATATAGTTCTAAATGCGGCCCCTCCTAGGTGCAGAGTGTTACCAGAGCACAAGTCTGTAGGGCTCTCAGGCTCTTGTCTATCACACTCAGTAAATTTAACAGTAAGCTCAGTGTTGAACATTTCCATCAGAATTCACTGTTCCATCTCTCACACCTAAAAATAATCAAGGAGTATCTATAAGTCTCCCAATGTGAAGCAATCAGCACATCTTGTAACAAAGCTGAAAATTTGGTAAAGAAGAAGAGGGTGCCTGAGGCACAGATGATTGATTAAAGAGGATGCAAAACTTCTGTTCAGAAGATAATATAATCTGAATTCTTCCTGCTGGAATGCAGTGAAGAGATATTGAAAAGAATGTACAAAGGAATTGTTGCTTGTCCTACTTGCTCTCTTTAGAGCAGAATTGCAGTTGGCTGCAGCTAGATGCAGTGTTTCATTTAAGTAAATAAAGTCACTTTTTATGGACATTGTTCTTTCCTGATCCTTATTTACAAGAATCACAGAATAACTAAAGCTGGAGTTGACTTCTGTAGTCGACATTGCCTGACTCCTTTTCAAATCACGTTTAACTTGGAACAAGCTGCTTGTGGTCATATTCTTTCAGGTTTAGAACACCTGAGCAAGCTCTTCCAGTGTTTCACCATTTTCATTTTGATCCCTACTCAGCTTTTTTGTCTTACAGTCTACCATTTCAGGTGGGAAGAGGATATATTTTGTCCTCTTGCTCAGTTTTTACTTTCAAAGACAAAAGAGAATGTAAAATATTCTGACAATTGAGAGTAGTTTTTTAGTAGCAGGTATTTCATGTTTCTGTATTCTCTCAAAACCCTTCCTCTACCACTGTTTCTTGCTGTTAATAACCTCTGTTTTTCAGCTGCAGGGAACTAGATCCAAACAACATCAGCTGTGCCACCTAAAAACAACAAAACAGAAACCACTCACCTCACCATATCATTAACCATTTGAAATCAGAAGGGTGTGACATGAAAGGAAGTACAGAAACACTCCTGTGTTTTTAGATAAAGACTGCTGCTCCCACAAAATACCTCTTCTTCTGTCTCTCCTGTTTCTCCTGGCCTACAGATAATTGGTATCACAGTCTTGGCTATCTGGTCTGCAGATAATTGCTATCACTGTCTTGGCTATGGCCTTCTTAAATGATATTTCTTCAGCTTTCACATAAATGTCATGTACCAACTTCACTTGTTGACATGCCTTCTCTGGACAGGAGTAAGATAAATAATTTTAGAAAACACTTCGACTTTATTTTCGCAAAAGTCACTTGCCTTGTCCTTCTTGGGAGCTGTCTCTTTTAAGAGCTTTGGGAAGAAAGGGAGAAACCCTTCCCTGAAGAAACTCAGTTTTTCATTCTTATTCAGTTGGCCCCCAAAGGACATGAATGAATAACTGAGATGCTTCATTTCTTCACCTTAGAGCAAATGTGGCTTAACTGCAACCCCTTTCTCCTTCCCTGTCTTGTTTTTTTTTTTTTTTTAAGATCACAGGTACACCTAAAATCTACAGGTTTCCTGTTGGAGCCTACACAAAACCTACCCTTTCTACCCTCTGTAAGTGTCAGGCAGAAAAAGGCAGTTTTTGTGTCAGAAGGCTTGGGATGTGCCACATTTATTGGATGGGTTAGTAAAAATAATGATAACAACTCCCGTTAAATATCTGACCACAGATGATGCACTCAAGCAGCTTCAAGGGTCACTCAGTATTTGGACACTGATCAGACACTCAGGCACTGTTGAGTTTAAGAGCAACCTACAGCCTATTCAAGATGGCAAAAATGGATGGAGGATCTGACGATGGATTTGAGACAAGTTATCATCTTTGTGCAGGAGAACTTGTTTCCCTACGTGGGACTCCTAGATGAGCTAAGTAGGAAAAAATCCACAGCATTATGGTGTTGTCTGTAATTTTTTACTTTGTTTGCTTTTGGTGTTTTTTGTTTACTTGCTTCTTTTTGGTTTTTTTTGGTTTTTTGAGCAGCCATTACATTAATAATTAGAGAACACGTGGGGTTTTTTTCCTAACCAGGAATAAGAAGTCTGGACTCATGTGCAACCACAGGTGAAAAATACATGTGACTCGTCTTTTGTCACAGATAACTATATCACTGCCATCAATATCATCTCATACTTGGGTGTGATCAAAGAACTGATGGAAAGTGGCAGGCTGAAATGGAACACAAATTACAGCTGGCAAACAGCAGAGGGTAAGGGCAGGGCAATGGTTATTCTTGCTTTTGTCACCTGTCAGCTGGACTGAAGCTCTGTGATATATCTGAGAATGAAGTCCACAGTTCTAGAAAATTCCAGGTAACATGGAGTAAAACAGCTATGTTTGTCTGCAAGTCAGGATGCTGCACACATAGTAAACCTCTCTCTGAGATGCATATAAGCTTTTCACAGAATTTGAAAGAAAACTAAGCACATTCCTATCATAAAAATACTAGTGGAGTTGTGCCCAAGACCTATAAATATAAATCTCACTCTGCACATGTGAGTGGAAGAGAATGGGCAGGATCCACCCTCTCTGTGAGCAGGGTGGATTGTGATCATGAATGCCCCACAGGGAGCACTGCACTGAAAGTGAGTTCCTCACCTACTACTGCCAGAGACCCACCTCTGACCACTCCAGTCTCACAGAAGCATGTGGATTTAAAGAAAAGCAAATGAAAATGTCTTCAGAAAACAAAATGCTCTGCCCCTGCTCCTCCCCCTGGGGGAAGGATTATAGTACAAACAAGACATGAAAGTTGTTTGTCATGGTATTTAACTGCTCAGGTGCTCTCAATACAGCATCAGAAAAAACCCATATGGATTAAAATGTAAAATAGCCTTCTCTGCTTCCTGCCTGCTTCTGTCAGTCATGTCATGCCTATCTTCTCTTTTCTCCCTCATCTTCATCTCCCATGGCAAAGTGAAATCCTGCTCACCAGTAGGTACAAGCATTGTCAGTCGACTCAACCTCCTCCTTCAGCCCTCGGCTGCGTCGACAGAGGGCACCTTTGTAAGCAAGCTGGGAGCAGTGCAATGGTGCTGCCCTGCCACAGCATTGCTTCAAGTGCCTTCTTTGGATGGCTCCAAAAGTGAAAGACTTGTTTTGGGCTACATATGAAATATTCAGGTAAGGCCCAGCTAACTCTCCTATTTCTGTACCCCTTCATATTTATCTGTACCCCTTCAGCCATCAATCTCATTGCACAAAACACCCATGGGTCTGTCTGTGTTTCTAAGCATAATGCTCCACATGGCTGCAGGCAGAATTTTTCAGGGCCCAGAGGTTTTTTCCCACCTAACTATTGCTTTACATCTCATGGCACTCAAAGTTAATGGTTGCAGCCAATTCAGGAATGCTGCTGCTGCCATCTCCTGAGAAAAGCTGGGTGGAGCATGTTTAATGGAGTTACAGAAGCTGCTGCCAGAATGTCTGCCTAACCACATCCTAATGAAATGGGCTCTTTTGGCTGGACTAGACTAGTCTGTAAATGAGTTATATCTAAGATTACAGTTATCAAACTGGAAATATGGGATCCAAACCCACATGTCTAGCAGCTGCCTGGAAATCTCATTTGCTGATGTAACATTAGATCAGAGTATGGGATATGATTAATCTTCTCTACTTCCCAAAGGCACACAGAAAATCCCTGCTCTACTGGGCCATGGAGGTCTCCAAGTCCATCTAGCTGGTAGACCTGAAATTTTGAATTTAGAGACATGAATGCTGCTGTGACTCTAAGCAGATTTTCTCTCATTAAACCCTGAGCACAGAAATTTTGAAGAAAACTGTCACAAACTACCATAAATTTATGATGATTTACCAAAATCATCAAGAGATAATATGAAGTCTTCTCAGGTAATCCTGAGCAACTACTGAAAATAGAATTCAGTCCCCTTCACCAACTAAGTAAGCCCTGTAAAATTCCCATTTATAAAATCCCCAAATCCAATGATTAATTCTCCCCTTCCCCATATGTGCACATGGGATTGAATATATTCTCACAGGCACCGAAATGTTTCATACTAAACATTAGTTTAGTTGCTTATAGGGACAACTACGTGGGTCTAAAAGGTTTTCCCAGAACCTACTTTTTCATAGATTGAAAGCAGTATCTTATACTATAAAATTTAAAAAAATGTTCTAAAACTGCATATATATGCAATACCCTCTGAAATAAGGGGTGATAGACAGTAGGAGTGCCAGTCAGTTCCAGAGCTTTCTTCATTAGCAGCACCTTGAGACAGTCCTTGCATGAAGCTGTGCTATGTTGTCATCTGCACCCTGCTGCTGTTAATGAGATTCCTTTCCCATTCAGTCCTTAACAGTAATGCTCATCCCAATCTTTGTAAAGTACTTCAACATGGGGCTGAAAAATCACTAAGAAAGTATTAAATAATATTACCTGATCATTATAACTCCTGTGACAACCATGGAAAAATATTTTCTGTTTGCCCAGAGCTAATGACTACTTAACAAATATCACTATAGCAACATGACTATTTCTAATTTTCTTTCAAATTACCAATGAGACTTTGCTTCACTTTCAGGATGAGATATTTCTGCTTGTAATTTCTGAAATTGAAAAATTCTACCATTTTTTTACAATAAAGATTCACCTTTCTTGATCACAGATGTGTTAGTGCTGATATTCTTTTTTTCCTTCAGTCAACCATAAAGAAAGACAATAAAACTCCTTTGAAAATACTCATTTTGAGAGCAGAAGAATAACTGTGGAGGCTCTGCTCCCACTGTCCCGTATCCTAGATAAGCGTGTGGCTCCCATCTTACTTACCACAGTCTTCCTCTAGGCTACAAAATATGAGCTATTTAGTTTTGGCAGAGTACTGGAAGCAGTAAAAGGTTGCTTTTTAACTTAATATTCCTGAGTCAGCAGAGATGGGGGTATAGAGAAATGGACAGGAGTACTGAGGAGCCACGACCTTGCAAGTCATTTAGCTTTTTCACTGCAGTTATTAGCGTGGGTGAGGCACAGGGCTTCCCAGAGGCTGCTGACCTCTCCTGCTGCTGCCGTGGGTCTTGCCATGGCACTGGCACAGGAGTCAGCACTCAGGCAGGGTCCAGGAGGGGATGTTGCTGGCTGGATTGTGATTGCCACACTCTGCTCAGCTGTGACAGCATATGCTCAGCGTTCAGAGCCAGAAAAGGACATGATGCTGTCCTTGCACACTCTGAGCAGCCAGCAGCCTTCTGGGGAGTGAGGGGATGGACAAGTGAAATGTGTCAGGCAGAGCAGGGGAGCCAAACTGAGTGTCAACAGGAACAGCAGAGACAAGAAAGGCAAAAGAAGAAGAAGAAGGGATGTGCTAAATGGCATAAGGGCAGAGAGGGGAGTGAACAAAATGCTGAAGGAGTGAAAGAACCTGTGACAGTGACAGGAAATGTTTTCTTATCTATGAAAGGATCCAAGCAGAAAAATAAAAAGGCTAAAACCTCAATGCTTGGAGTTCTCTGACAAAATGCCTTACTTTCTTTGGAAATGGCAGTCCTCAGAGCAAGTTGCAAAGTCTGCCTCAACAAAGCTACCATTGCCAGTGCAGGCTAAACAGTCTCTTAATGACTCTGTATTAACAAAAAGCTGGATCCATATAGAAATTACCTTTGCAGTGACAGCCTCGATGTGTATGTGTTGGAAATAATTTCAGTAAAAGCTTATCTAAAAAATACCACTGGGAAGAAATTCTCCATTCTTTCACTCTAGAAGGAATAGGTGATTTTGCTCATATTATCTGGAACAGATCAGAGCAATGTCTGCTTTGTCCCCTCCTCCTCCCACACATCATAGCAATTTTTACCCCATCATCAACTTGAGGACATGTTCCTCCATGGGAGCTGAGGGTGGTGTGGGTACTCATAGTGAGGGATGCCAGGATACTCTATCCACTTGGGCTGTTGGAGCTTCCAGGGGAGTGAGAGCCTGAATTTCTGCAATAGGCATCTTTGTCTCTGTGGCAAGAGCCTTCATGCTCTGGATTCTGAACAGAACTCCACCAGAGCTGCAGATCTCTGCATTTAAGTTCTGAGGCATCTGCCTGGGGAACTGGCAGGAAACAAGGACAAAAATATTCTCTGCTTGGGGTACATCCAGAGTCTATTTACTCTGATATTCTTTGGTGCACCATTTTGGCTTCAAAGGACAGCCTTGTTAGCTGGAAACCTCCTGACCAGCTGTGGTCCAATGGTCTGCTAATAAAACTGAGGGGAGATAATTCATAGACATAAATGGGCAAATGAACCAGAGCTCTCTTTTTCTCTTTATCCTGCTCCCTCAGAGGAAGAACAAGAACAGGACTCAGCATAACTGAGCAAATATGGAGGATTATACAGATACAGGTGAAATTTCTGTGCTCATAGTATGTCCCCGAGAATTAGGCAGAGACAGCCTTCATAACAGCCCTTAACATTTGTTCTAAAGTTCATGCTGAATTTCAGACTCACATTTTACATTTTAAGTACTGCTTAGTTCAGACCCCACCCTCACCAATGTCTTTGACACCTGGTAAGAAAATGTTATGATTAGTTTAAAAAGTTACCTGACTTATCAAGGACTGGTAACAGCTGAATGATAGTGATACTTCTTCCATATGAACCACTTCTTCCAGCATGCCCTGTAACATCATGCTATAGCTTGTCTGACTTTCTTTAGGTGGAGTAACCTCTCTGTTGTCTTGTAGCTAAAAACAGGCAGTTGGGCTTTATTGCCAGCAGCTGCTCCACTCCAGAAAAGAGGAGGCCTCCCTCCATTCTGATTACCATCATGGTCTGCAGGTTTTATTCAATAGTACAATTGGGCAAACCACTGAATACTGTGCCTAAGCATGCAATTACATTATAATTCTTGATTGTAATACTCTGCACAGTTGCTACAATGTTCAGCTGAATCTTGAAGCAGTTGGCTGACCATCTTATTCTCTGAAGATGATGGTTTATGGAGGAATAAATTGCAGGCACTGAAGTTGAAATTAGGGAAGCACTTCACATGCTTAACCCCATATTCAGGACAGAAATTAAAGAACATGACTTACACAGAATACATAGCAAGACTAAGCATGTTATTTAACCCCAGAGACCCTTAAGCTAGACATGAAATTTACTGTGTGTGAATGTAGTTTGTTAAACAGGCTGGTATATTGATACAAGATAATAACCAGCTCTCAAACAAGCAGTATAATTATATACTTGGAAATGTAATTTGTTTTTACAAGAAAACTACTTATAAAGTATTTGAGACACACTGACTCTACAAAAGCAGTTATTCAAAAACATTAAGTAGTAATGAGTAATTACTAATGAGACAAAAAGGTTTTCTTATATAGCTTTTATGTTTCTTATTTCCTCTAGATAAAAAATACATTTACATTGTAATGTAAGTTAAGATGAAAATTCTGTCTCCAGTGTGACTTTGCACAGCCACAATCAAGAGTCAGTACCGTTAGTTCAAAACAGTGCCACTAGCTTGACCCAGAAAAGCAGGGACAGAGTACACTAAAGATCATGGCAGTTACATGAAGAGTGTGGTAAGGATGGAGCTAAATTATTCATTCTGCCAACAAACTATGTCTGGTAGCACAGGAACTGCTGTACAGAAGCCATATGACTTCCTGGCATGTGGTCTGCATGAGTGGAACAGCTTAGCTGCACTGAAGACTGTTTTCAGACTGTGTGTGTCTTTACACAGCACAACGTATCTAAGGTGTATTGAATTATCAGCGCTAAAATACAATGAACTAATTTAAATTACTTTTTCATTCACTACGCTCTTGGGCTTTCAGTGTACAGGTAACACATATTTTGTCTGCTTCTTTGTTCTGTCAGAGCCATCCATATATGGCAGAATAAAATTATTAGTGCTCATTATGTGTCACCACATAAATGCTTAATTTTCTTATCAGGTGTCTTTTCTTCCAGGTATGGCATTTAATTGTCAAGATACATATAAGTTTCCTAAATTGTATAATCTAATTTAACAAAAACTGTTGGAAAAACAAGTGAATGCACTAACAAAGGTGAAACGTTATTTAATTTATGAAATTTTTTATTTATAACATGATTATTCAGTATGTTCTCTCATTGCTATTTATCAGCATTTGTTTAAGGTTGCAATTGAAGAAAGAATAGTAAATGCAGTTTAGTGTATAAAGGCAAGGTCACATGGCCTTGGCACTAGTTAATTTATCTTTCATGACAGATTCTATTTTCTGCTACTAGTATTATTACCAGAATTACATTTCTCCCATGACAGTGCATCTGGAGCTCTTGCATTGCCAGACTTAGTGGTAGCATTTAATTTGTGTGATATTATTCAGTTATCAAGAAAAAGCATGTGCTGAGCAACACTGTAGTTAGTTAATGATAGCATAAAAAATGAGCTCTTGTAAGCAAGAGCAATGTCTCAAGTACTTTGCTAAAAACACTTCTTTCTGAGGCTGCATTATCCCATTCCTGTCATGGGAACCTGGGCATTCACCAAGCAGGTCTCCAGATGAAGGTTAATAGGTAGATATGCTGAGACAGGAGACACAAAATGAGTTTAACAATTACATTTTTTACATTTTCCCTTAAGTATGGCAGCTGGACAACGTGCAAGGACTGCAGCACTGAATTATAGGAAAGGCACACTGAGATCACCCTAGTCTAGTCCTTCTTCTGTGGAAGATAATCTCTACATATGTAATTTTCAGTAGAAAGAAATCTAATCTACCCTTGGAGACCTACACTGATGGAGAAGCCATGTAATTCACCATGTATTTCCCATAATATTATATACAAGTGACTTTGTATGCTTATACCCATATTAACTGAAGTACACATATAACCATGGCAGGAGTAGCTGTAAACAATGTAGCTGCAAACAGAAAGCTTCATGAAAGGTCCTATCAGGATTGAACAGGGCTCTGCTCTTGACAAAAAATATCTTATTACCTTTATGTACAAACTGAAAAACACAGTAAAATGACAATGCAGGTTTTGGAAATTATGGAAGATGCTGAAATTGTAAATTAGACAGATGATAACTGTAGAGAATTAATAATTTAGTAGGGTGGGCTAATTTTAATATCCTGTTTTAATACAGATAAATTAGCACTCATATATCTAAGGAAGAAAGAGCACAGTTTATATAGACAGGATTGGACTAAGTATTTCAAAATGATAGAACATGAAAAAAAGACAGGGTCTTGGTAGATAATTAACTGAACATGAGTTTGCAGTGGGATGATGCAATTAGAGACTGAATGTCAGCCCTGAAGCCTAAGCAGGGAAAATATGAAGTGGGAGTAGGAAGGTGATATTAGCTCTGTTTATAGCAACTGTAAAACCATGACAGGAATGCTGTGTGCAACTCTCATACCCACATTTCAGAACGGACTCTCTGATAAACCACATAAAGTCCCGCAATGAACATACTGAGGCCTGAAAGGCATGGCTTATTGTGAAAAGCTAGGAATAAGCAAGCTGCCTGTCTTATCAAAAACACAAGCAAAGAATACTATTGTAAAAGGTGTTTTTGATTGTGACTTGCTTTTTAGCATAAGAAGACAGGGCATAACAAAGGACAGTATGAGATATATTTTCTCTTGAAAAAGTGGTATGTGAGATTTAACTGCAAATCTTAAAAAACCCCCTTAGAAACCCAAATCATCCAGTGAATAATTACCCACATCTTTATTGAGGTGATGAATCTTCTACTCTGTACCCATATGTCTAAAGGTCTTTCCTGGGATCTTGCACTTACAGGAGAAATTACAGACCAGCTGCTGAGACTTACAGCTGAGGTGCTGAGACTTACAGCTGAGGTGCTGCAACTTGTAGGAGCATAATGATCTCTTCCAACCTCAAAGTCTATGATTAGGTAGCTAAGACAATTACACTTTCTTTGTTTGAATTCTATCAAATAATATTGATATATACCTGCTGAGGAAGTAGTCCTTAGTTCTTTGAGTTTCAAAATAAGGCATGATACTTCACTGGTTTTGGACAGATTTTTTTGTCACTAAAATAAGCAGGAGCCTGTATTTTAAAATAATCCTGAGAATGGGGAGACTGTGAAGTTGTTTCTGAATGGCATAACCTGTTCCCACCAAGGAAACAGCCATTCAAAAATCCTGCTGAATCACTGGAACTGGAAACAGTACTTAATTTTGTTTCTACAGAGATTAGTTGTGCTGAATACAGAAAAATCACATCCTTCATTATGTCATTTTGTTTTCATATTCGTATATTTGAAAGAATATCTGTTAAGTAGTCCTGACTGCAAAAACATCAGACTGTGTTTTCAATAAATAATTCCACTTTAATGGCAAAGTAATAATTTAGACAGATACAGTGTGCACACCTGCAAAAAAAATATACGCAAGCTGGTTTACAAGCTAGAGGAACAATAAACCAATAGAAAATACATCATCCAGTTAAGTCCGATGACACCAAATACTTATTATTAGGGTTTTACAAAGACTACAAAAATTTTCAGATGATTTATTTCACTGTTTCTGTCTATTTACAAGATATGTTACATCAAAAATGTACAAAATATAAAATGTGTACAGACAAATGTTTCACAAACAATTTCTGAGTTGTAAACTAGGTGGACTCACTGAGATGTATTGCAGGAAGTTTTGTCTATGTAATATTGTGTGTTTGTGAGCTAAATATGGCAGGAAAAGATTTGCAGGTTTGCTCAGAGCACAGGTACAAGAAAGAGCAGCTTTGCTTTAGTTCTTTGAGTCAGTCAAGGCGTATGAACTGACATTTTGCATCAGAAATGGATCCAGGTTTGGGGGGCACAATGTTGGTCAGACTGAATCCTACGTGCATAAATTCAGAGTTTTATTAGGGCAATAGCACCGTGTAGGAACCTCTAGATTCAGCGATGCCGCTCAGTGCCATTTGGAAACTGCATTTATTTCTTTAAGTTACAGCAGGCGGCCATGGGGTGGCCACGAGGAGTGAATAGCACCACATACACATCCCGAAGGTAACATCCATGGAGGTGTACAGTATGTGACTACACAATGCCAGAGCCCTTGGCTGCCTTCTTGCCCACGTGCACCTATTTTAACCATGGCTCTGGTGGTAAAAGAGTGTTTCCAGTTACTCCGAGCAGTCTGGATGCAGCCTGCTTCTAGCCTGCCGCGACATATGAATTTCAAACATTTTCAGACTTTTCCCCCCAAAATGTATTGGTTTCATACAGATATTGAAACGTGCTAACTGTGGCATTGATAGCTCCTGCATAGTCGTAACAACTGTTAAGTACAGGACAAACACACCGGATAATAACAGCTTTTAGGTTTTGCATTCTGTATTTGTTTGCAACATACAGGAAATCTCAGCAAGTGAAACATCTCTTAACACCAACAGAATAAAATACAATATTTTTGTTTGTTTGCTTTTGATTTGATTTGTGCAAGGCTTTTTTTTCTTTTTTTTTTTTCTTTTTCTCTATATTTACAATACCCACCCAGTAGACTGTGCAAAACCAACCCACTTTTACAGTATAAACTCTTCCTCTTCCACAGTGGACATCACTGCTTCAGTGTTCTTTTATGCTGAATTCTTCATGTACAACTATAGCAATCAAAACAACATGCTGAAACTAGAAAAAGGAAAAAAAAAAAAAAAACAGACCCATATATTTGTGCTCATGCTGCATCAAGTGCATCCAGCTCTGCTGGATAAGTATTCAAAACATCTATCCTCCCAAAAATTCCATTCCATGGGACCAAATGGATTTGAGCCGATTTTGTCAGCATTTAAGTGGCAGTGAAAGTGGGTTTGGGTTCCTTGTGTACTTCTGAGGGTAGGCAGAGAAATCTATTCACAAGATAAAAATATTATATAGCAATTGTTCTTTCTCGTATCCATTACTTTAAAAAATCATGATATACAGATATGAGGCTACTATGTTAACTGATGTTTTCTTGTTAGTAAATGAAGAAAAAAACAGTGTAAATTACCAATGGTTTAGGAATTAAACCAACTGTAAAACTGTTCTAGAAATCTGTTTTAAGGCAGTGAGACAGCACCATAAGAAATGTTCCTTCTTTCACTGAAAAGGCTCAAACAAATGAAGCCCTAAAAAGCCTTTAATCAGTGTTGGTTAGTAATTGGTAGAAAACTGTTGTTAAGGAGTGGGCAGGCGGTTAAAAAAGACCCTTGTGGTAAAAATAACTTTATAAAATCTGTGACTTGTGTACTAAAAACTTTATGGAGCGCATCACCGTGACCATGGCAGTTAGAATTAAATTGGCACTTATCCAGCATATCACAGTCATGTTTTCTGGTGATTGCACAATACTGTTTGTGCTTTCTGAGTTACTATCATCTTTTACTCCTTTTGGAATGGGCAGTAGTGTATAACACAAACACCACTGCCGTCCTGTGACCAGCACCATGTGGCACAACAGAGGTTACAAGATAATTAGAAGACTGCATTGTTCATGCAGCAGCTCAGGATAAACTAAAGGAAAAAAAAATCCACAGAAGTTTCGCTGTGAACTCGTACAGAGAAACACAGAGAGACAGAGAGAGAGAAAGAGGATAAGGGAAAAAAAATATTCCAGTTTGGCTAACATGTGTGCAATCTGCTCAGATGCCCTTGGTCTAGGGCACTTTCCAGTTGACAAATGGAGTCTCACTCGGCTCCATAGGTATTGAAATGCCTTGAAATTAAACTAATTCAAGCTTTCCACTTCAATTTTTCTTCCTGACTTTGCAGAGTTAGGTCTCCTGCCTCCCTACAACACACCGTTCTTACTGAGAGACCTCGGTGTGCTGCTTTAATACTGGCAGTGGTCTAGTGGAAACAGATTTTACCATCATCCCACAGCAAGATTTGTCCCTTTCAGAGAGTTGATTCAAGGGATGAATCCAAAATGTCATCATGGTGGCTGGTGCTATCACTGTCACAGCTCTGTGCGCTCGAATAGTTGGCTGCCTCTTGAAGCCTCATTAGCATATTCATCTGAAAGAAGAAAGCAATGTTTACATAATCTCGTCTCATTTAAAACTGCAGTGACCGTGTTAAAATTTAATTAAGCTCTCCTGCTGTATGAGGTGTGCTGGTACCTAGAGGAGGGACCGTACAAAAGGATTTCAGAAAGGGCAGGGTGTTAGCAGCTCCTACTGGCACTCTTTCCATTGCTTTCTCATTTTTAAATAGAAGTTTAAAGGTCCAAAGAGGGATACAAATGGAGCTGCCTGATAACTCTCTTCAATTCAGGGGTGAGGCCAGCTGCAGCTGCAACACCGGCAGAGGAAGGAAGCCATATCTCAGCTGGACATCTGGGCCCGTATTTGGAGACAGTCAAGCTTCCAGAAAATTTTTGGATGGTTTAGATACATTACACTGGAAAAGCAACTGAAAACATAATCACAGTAACATATCCCCCCTCTACAAGAGAAAGATGGGGAGGGAATGAGAGAGGGGTGGACTGATGCCAGCTGCTTCATAAATGAGCCCCATCTGCTGTTGGGGGGCTGCCCTCAGGAGTGAAACAGCAACAGATTCTCCTACCCAGGAGGGTAAAGCCCACCAAAATTTAGGGATTAATAGTACCTGAAAACCATCTGAAAATAATCAAATAGCAGCAGTAAGATCCAGAAAATTACTTGGATGCTTGATGCTTGACTATATAATGGTCAGGATTTTATTTATGAAGCATCCACTTCTGCCAGCATGCTAAGGACTGCAAGCAATGTCGAGAGTACTTCAGTGTTTGTCAAGGAACAAATTCACTGCTGTTATAAAAAGCAGGCAAAGAAAAATCAAAGCCAAGGATGTATTCCTAGCAATTTGTGTTTTACGCCCCTATTTCCAGTTTGTTCAGAAATCCTTATATCTCTATGCTTTCAACTTGCATGGTGAAGCTTCTCTTGGCACTGAACAGTGTTCAATATTTTTTGTAGTTTTGCTGAAGCTTTAACACGTATCCATGGTTGTGAAAACAGGATACCTGCAGTGGGTGTTCAATACAACCTGCATGAGACGTGTTCTGTTGCCACAAGTGCAGGGTCTGTCCACCCATGAGCTCCACTGGAGGTGGGGGCAAACCCTCCAGTCCCAACTTTCAAGCTTCTGATATTTACTCAGGTAGAGATGCTGACCACAGTGTGTGGGGAGCAGGGGTGAGTGGAAACTGAACTCAGGCTGCCCACAGACTGAGTTTTCAGCACACTGGAGATTATGCTGTGCTGGAAGCCTGTCCAACACACTCACTGGAAGCTCACAGGGTCAAAATATCACCTGGAAGCTTTTGGAATGGAAAATAAGTTCAAATAAGATGATTTTCTACACTTCTTCAGGACGCTGTCTGTTTTTGAACATGAAACACTGAGGTTGAGGAACCATTTTCTTAACACAGTTAAGAGATCAGTGCATTTTTCTCTGAGAAATTCCCAAGGGCTGCCTATTCTAGAAATATAGTTCTCTAAAATGGTATTTTGAATTGTGATAAAGGCAGTCCACAGAGAAAGCACTACAAAAGAATAGCAGCTCAACATATGCATTTTAATAGTCAATCATCAGAGGAGTCAATGGTAAACCTGAATGTCTGGGATCATATTTAAATAAAACAATACTTGGCATTGAGGGAAATCAACTTCTTATCATTTAATGCCACCACAATTGCATTCCTTCTGCATTAAGACTATTACACAATCATCAGTTGACCTGAAATATTATGAGAAATGGGAGGATGGATAATTTCTATTTTCACTAAATTCTCTATGATAGGTAAGTTAGATAATGTGAATATTGCAGTCCTTCATTTGCATAATGTAGCTGTAAAATTGCCTGATGAAGAAAGATGTTTTCATGATAAAATTGATTAATAAGCTGCTGAAGAGTGGTTCCCAAACAATAGAATGATGAAGACCTGATACATGGTATCAGATACATCTGGGCAGATGGGAAACACAAACAATGTAAAGAGATATTAAAGTGTTGGTGATACATGCCCTCCTGCTTCCTTTAATTTTCAACATTTTCATAAATTATAGGAGGATTCATTTTAAAAGCCTGTTCTGGAAGAGGTGCACAGTACTTTTTAACTGCACAGTGCACAGTTTAACATGTAAGAGTAAAGTGCATATTGAATATTTGAATTCAAATGTTTGAATCTTACCAAGGGATCCCCCTCTGTCTCAGTCTGCGGAACGTGCTTAGAGGTTGTTCCTTCTTTTGCTGATGCATAACCTTCATAACCAACATCTTCAGGCCTTAACTGAAGCAGTGATGGCCACTCATGCTGTAGAGTTGCAGAGCTCCATGGATAGGTATCAGCCACCCACTTGGAGGGATCCTCCCAGGGTGCCCTCTTACCGTACATCTACATTATGGACATAAGAAATGTTGGTATTTTACAGACTTTTCAGTACCAGTTATAACAGCAGAAAAAAATGTCACCACAAACATCAAAACCATTTTAGAAAGAGATTTGCTTTTGGATGTTCTCAGTACTCAGGTAAAATAAGACCTTCAGGAGATTGGATCATCTCCACTAATGATCCTTCAATACACAGAGTGGCTGCAAGGTGGTAAATGCTGCATAACTAGTGACACAGTGCCTAGTGACTAGACAACAGCAAGTGCTTTGATACAATGTGAAATGAGACCTCAAGGTATTTTGCTTAAGGCATACCAGGGAAATTAACACAGACCTATCAAAAGCATTCAAGTTAATTGGATTTTGTTTGAAGTGAATTAGAAGTACAGATTGTTCACTTCTCCTAGAAAAATGAGATGCTGAAGCAGACATCTGTCCACATCCTAAATGTGATAACTTTCAGAAGGTTAAGAGAAGAACATCACAAGGGATATATTTTTCCTCACTATGAAGCATAAAATGCTGATGAATCTGGGGGGAGGATGGAGGAAGAATGAGAATACTGTAATTTTAGGAGATCTGGTATCATCCTCACTAAAATTCACCTCTCTCCGTATTGCTGTTCACAAGCAGCATGTTAATTTGGTAGTTGCTTTATAGATTTCCTTTAGCTGTGACAATGATACACTGGGATGGGGAGCCATCCACCAGGGCTTTTCATAATTTCTGCTGCCTCAAACAGTTTCACACAATCCAAGGAACACCATGCCATTGGCAGGGCACGCACTTGTGCAGGATATAGGTGGGCTGTGCTCCTAGAGGGAGTATAACAGGGGAGAAATTTAGTGATAAAGGCAGAAGGATGGGTTGTGCTTATCAACACCTGCTGCCAGGCACATGCAGAATGCAGAGCTTCAGGTTAGGGAGCCAAGTTCTCTGTATTAGGCACACAGATACTTGGACTTTTTCTGCCCTGCACTGAGGCTAGGCTGCTACAAAAGGGATTTGCCTAAATAAGCCAAGAGAAATGTTTCTCAGAGGTAGCAGGCTAACTCCAGGCTGTAGCACTTCCCTTCATCTGAGATTAACAGTGACTAAATCTTTTCTGGAATCTACAGCAAGGCTTATAATCCTATGTCTGACAAGTGAGTTTGCAAAGCACCTGACCAGAAAGGCAGTTTTTATCCATCTTTGGTTCCAGGAACACTTACTTATATGATATAAAAATGCTGTTTATTATTAATAACTTTATTCTATGGAAGCCATCCAAAGCAGCTAAAAATTGGTAGAGCTCATGAAACAAACATATTTTCTTCTATATGCTGCCATCTTCTGCTGCACAACTGAAGTTTCCATTTAAGCAGTTACCCTGGATGCTTGGGAAAATATGAGCATGAAGAATATCACTGCATTTTTACAGCTGGTCTAAACAAGTGCTGTTAATCTCACTGTGGCTGTTCTATCAAATGTTTGGCAGTATTCTGCACGAGGCATAAACACAGTAATTCTCAGAGAGATAAGCAGTTTTAGGAAAGCATGAGATATTCAACAGGCAAGATTCTAAACCTCCATTGCATCAGTATGTCACAGTATCAATACAGGTGATAAAGAAACTGCAGCTGCTTACACAGTTCTTTGCCTAGTCCATAACAATCCTCCCTGCACTAATATGCAGTAATATCTTTTGGCATCATGTGTGGAAAAAATGCCTTTCCACAAAGCATATTTTTAGAGGACATAGAATTGCTGTGCATAAACAACAACAACAAAAAAAAAAAAAAAAAAAAAAAAAAAAAGGAAAAGGGAGAAAGCCAATTAAAGACTGGGGGAAAAACACCAAAAAAAAGAGAGAATGGATCAATGTGAATATTTGAGTTTCATCCAAAGATGTGGAATGATCCAAAATCCTATCCTCTGGTATAATCCGGAGAGTTTTCCTCCTGGTGAAGACTGCATTACAACCTTCCAGGGGGCTTATAAAAATGAGTGGGAACAACATTTTAATGTGGGCAGATAGTGTTAGGACAAGGGAGAATGGTTTTAAACTAAGACAGAAGAGATTTAGATTAGATGTTAGGAAGAAATTCTTTACAGTAAGGGTAGTGAGGCACTGGAAAAAGCTGCCCAGAAAAGTTGTGGATGCCCCATCCCTGGAAGTGTTCAAAGCCAGGAATTATATATCTTTTAGGTCCCTTCCAATCCAAGCCTTATGAAAACATCTTTGTTCACAAAATTTTTCCCACAAATCTGTGTGCCTACATGTGTATGTAGGTGGTAGGAGCTATTTTCTGGCACCAATATAAAGCTCATTAACTGTTCCATTCAGGGGTAGGCTGAGACTGCCTTGACTAAGGGAGACAATCTGAGCTGTATTTAACCATGCTGGAAACTCTTTAAACAATGGAAAAAAACACCTTCCTCCAGTCATACAGAAGAAACCCTCTTCATAAAATCCATAATAAGATATGATACAAAGTCAAATTATACACCAGAGTAAGAGCAGGCCAAAAGGAATTTGAGTCTGCCTTCTATAACCCATCCAAAGATTTTCTTCTTGCAATAGCATTTATACTAGGATGCGCTGTTGAAAAACAGCTTGGAGAAAGCCTTTGAAAGCAATTAAAAAAATTTCTAGGAAACAAATTACATACCTGGAGTCCTTCTCTCACAGCTTCCAGAAGATACGGAACAAGGGAATAGTTCCAAAGGTCTGTGAACCACACTCTGGAGCCATCAACATCCATAGGGCAAGGGAGGAAGAGGCGGGGGCCTGAGAAGTCAAGTTGAGTATTAAAAGGGTATAACTGGGAAACACACTGAAAATAATCTTCTCAAAATTAAAAGAGCAGTACTGGAACCAGCTCAAGTCCAGAGAATATAAAAACAGGACTACATTAAAGGAGCTAACAGTCTCCTGTTATTAAAAATGAACTGGTGCCCCTTAGCCCAGTTTTAGGGCTTGATGAACACTTACAAGTTTTATGGCAAAGCTATGTAAAAGCTGACATCTTTGCTAACAGAGTTATTTCATTAAAAGACCTCAGGTCCAAGGTTTTTAATTACTGTAATTATACTGCAGTGTGAAAGCAAGAGAAAACAATTAAGCTTAGGAAAGTTACTATCAGGGGATTATTTTAAATTTAGTTTTTAAAATAGTGATATTTTACTTGAAAGTATTTAGCAACAAAGAACGACCAGGAAATATATATACTCTCTCATTAAACTTTCAATTTTTTTTAAAGCTTGCTGACAACTAGAAAAATTCCCACATCTATGCTGTACTTCCAACTGAGACATGGAAATTAAAAAAAAATAATAATATATTCTTCACAAATCTCTAAAATGCTCAGCCTGCATCCTTATTTCAAACCATTCCAGCAGTGGACTCACCAATGGTTACATCTGAAGAGCTGTGTGTTTCTAGGAAGCTGTTGAGATGATGCCATGTTTTGGGGATCCAGTCAATGATTTTTATAAGCTCATTATTGCGTATGCTCTTTTCTATTTCAGTTTCAATCAGTTTCCTTCTCAGATATCTTCCTAAGAAACCTTTAACAGGCTCTGTGTGATTAGCACACAGCACCCACCTAGGTAGAAGAGATAAATGTCAAGCAGCAATGAATAGCAAATACATTATTTCCTCTTAAACATATAGATAAAAGTAATGTCATGGAGTCTCATTAGTCGTCAAGTATAGCACTGCTCCAATGAACCTCACTTCTGCTCACTGTTTCAATGCAGGCATTTCAGGTTCCAGCAGGAATTCAAGACACTGCTGAAGACAAAAGAAATGCAGGAATGCAATCATCTTCAGCAACTTGCTAGACGTGCCAGACAGTGTCTTATTTCTTTTATTATTCCCCAACAGAATCCAGAGACCCATCAATAGAGGAGAGACGTTGAAACTGAAATGCTTTACTGTGATGAGACAAAAGATCAATATTTGCCAAAGAACTGGGTTCAGAAGCAGGGAGCTGTGCAAACATGGCCACAGTAAATACAGAGTGAATGTACCTGAAATTGTGATGCACCTCCAGATTTGGTGAAGAAGAAACTCCTTGGTTCATGGTTCCAATAATATAGGGACTGGAAATATAAAAGCAGTAGGATTTTTTTGAGGGAGAATTCATTAAAATATTCAGAGTATATTCCTTCTTACTATCTGTACTAGGCCAATTTCAAAAGAGTCTGGGTGTACTACAGTCATACATTTAAAATATTTCTGAGGTACCCTTTTAAAAATGTTTATTCCTGTATTATTTCCCTCTTGCACATATGTAGTTTACTAGTGCCCATCTGTAATGAAGAAATAAATAAAGCAACCCTGTCTTGATGTAATTCATAATTTGGCAGTGTGCTTAGCTTTTTAATTTCAAAAGCCAATGAATCTCATGAGGAAGATGTATGCAATGATTTTATGAAGGAAGTCCCTGTGATATCACTTTTACAGCAGAAGTAACCAGTGTTAAAAGCCAATAAAAGTTCTAGAAAATGTTATTTTTACTCTTGCTTGAGAATAAAGGACAGTCAGCCAAGTTTATACTTCTGCACTGCTGCAGGAAAACTGTGGGAAGGGAAAATCTGCTAGATTCACAGCTGCTTCTGTATGGCATGGTTTTTCCCAAATTCCCTTATAACAATGTGTAAGCTGTTCTTATGGTACTAATGATCTGCTGTGATCTCACAGGGTGCAAAGGATAACACTATAAAACAGTCAAGTGTTTAAGCACATTCTTAAATTTTGTAGTTCATTTACATCTCATTCAGAAGCATGGAAGTCATGTAAATGAAGTGAAGGAGACAGCTACCTTCTTGGCTGAAAGGCGTTAAAATTATTGAAGCCCATAATGGCCTTGCAGATGGCCTAGGGGAGCCTAAGTTTGCACTGGGACATTTTATTTCACAAAATAACAGGCAGCTTTTAATGTTTTAATCGTGAAATCTGTGTGCAAAGAGAGAGAAAAGGTACTACCTACCATTTATTATATTTACAGTTGAGGAAACCATTGAAGATGTCACTTAGTGAACTGATGTGGTGGAGGTTATCAAGAATTATGACGACGGGGAGGTCAGCACCATTGTTGTCAGCACTGCATTGCTCAGCTAAGTTTGCTAGGTACTGTCGCAAATCCTTCAGCAGAAATAATAAAAAAAACCCAAAAATGAAATCACAAAAAAAAGCCCCAAGCCCAGAAAAGATTAAACAATTAGACCATAGATATAATTTCACTGGAAAAAAATCAGAAAGATAAAATGACTGCTAAAGAGTTTTCCTCCTTTGGATCACTCAGTTGGATCTGCACCTGCAGGAAAACATGCTGCTTGCACAGGGCAACATTAAAGCCTCACTCTAGGAAAAAACAAAGGTGCTAAATACAATGCAAATGACTGAAGCATTCTGATTTGGGGGATACATTCCTTAGAAATTTACTGATAAAATATCTTCTATCCAGAGGAATATACATTGCAATAAAATATGCCATTTCCAATGGGCTGAGATGCTCCTAATAATTTTTGGACCTTCGTTCTTATGAGTGCCACATTTATATATCAAAATCCCACCACCCTGTCACACAATTTTGGTGTATTGAACTACTCCTTTAGATATCTCCTTTCAGCACTCTCACCGAAAATCTGCCTGGCACCTTGGAGATGCTTTATCATACCTCATAATAAAATTTGGTGTGTAAATTCTTTTTTCCTGTCAGCTGTCTGGCTGCTGTTTAGTGCAGCAGTAAAAGACAGCTTTCCACAATCCAAACATTTCATATTTTTGTCAACAGCTGCTCTTGAGAATTTGAGCTAGTCAAGTTCTATGGCTGTATCTCTCGAGGTATCCAATTTTGTCAGGGTTGGACATGCTTAGTATTATGTACAAAGTTCCTATTGCCATTTTATTTTCTGGATCAGGGATAGCTGGATCTTTTCTTTTTTAATGGGAACATGCACCTTTTTTATTTCAAGAAAGATTTTTCTTTTCCATTTTATGATCAGATGTCTCTGAGAGAACATTATAGGTTTCTTCCATGGAATAGAACCATCTATATTATTCAAACACCCTTGGTATTTGACAATGTTGCTTTTTCTTTTTTTTTAATTTTTATTACAAACTCAAAAAATTCTATATGAATTTTGATAGAAGTAAAGAAAAAGGGAAAAATGCCTAGCCAATCCAATCCAAAAGCAACAGTGAAATACCAAAACACACAGACCAAGCAATTTACTAGAAATCCAAAAGGCTCTTTTGTGGGACAATTTTCTTTACAGATGTGTATAGTATAACAATAGAACACAAACACATTCTCTGCCAAAGTAAATGGCATCACAAATCCTCTGTATAAAGACAGTGAAAAGCAGTTATTTTTGCCAGAATGGTCTTTTTGCCCCTTTGGGATCTGTATGTTCTCCCTTCTTATGTTAGCATTCATTATGTTCTGTGCAAATCAGAAAGCTCTGGGCAAACCCTTTCATTTTTTTCCCCCCAGGAACCAAGTTAGGAGTACACTCAATTCAGGACAGCCAGGTGAATAGTATTATCTGTGGCTAGCACAGTAGCCCTGCTAGAAACCTGATAATCTGAGCTTTGTAAATCACTGTGAATGTGACATGATGTGTGAGGCAATTTCAGTATGGTCAGCTTCCAGACCGATGCACACCAGAAATCATAACAGTTGTATATCCTCAGGGCTGATTAAGAAATTGAGCCCAGGACAGTAATTTCAAATCACTCCTCTGAAATCTTTGCTTACAAAGGCTGATGTTATCATCATAAAAAAACAAGTTACACTAGCATTACTATATAGCAAAACTTCTGATAAAGGAATTACAGACACTTCAAAAATTTAATTCACTTGGGAGTTGGACTCTGCATCTATACTTAAAATGGGTTTCCTCAAGAGGGAAAAAATTAAGACTGCCTTGACAGTGCTTCAATGGTTTGTTTAGGACAGAAAGATCTGGTCCCTGTACATCACTGGGATTGAAGACTGAATTCTTGTAGGAAGAAATGCTAACTGAACAGCAAAAGAGTACACCCCTTAATTGGAATCTGTTCTACAAACTGGGCAATAGATTATGTTTTCAATTGTAACTTACCTTGCTTGATTTGTGATCTATGTTAAAAGTTGCGATTGCATCCTCAGTTTTTTTTCTGCCAGATTTAGTTATAATATATTCAGCCAGCCTGTTAGCTAAATAGGTCTTTCCTGTGCCACTGGGTCCCGACAGAATAATTCTGCGATGCTCCATCAGTAAATTAAAGTACCGTTGGGTAATTGGCTTAGGAATTAATGTGTCAAACACAAAACTGTCCAAACTGTTTTCTTCTACTCCTGGGGATAAAAAAAAAGAAAAGAAAAATGGCCTGTCTTATCCTGGGTAAGGTAGTTATTTGGCCCAGCACCTGATGGCATCAGTGCTATGGCCAAAGCAAAGTAAGATAGCTACTAAATCAAATCTTCTAAATCAAACCCCTGTTAAGGACTTCTTTACTGTAGAAATACTGGTATACTTCCACAAAAAATTGAACAGCAGTGGTGAGTTGAGATGAGTGGAAGAGATGCAATCAAAGTAAATGTGAAGAGAAGGATCAGTGAGGCAAAGATGTATGTTTCAGACATTACTTACTACGATGACATAAAAAAGGTCAAACTGACAGCCACAAGAGTTACCAGTTATCACATAATAAAGTTCTCCTGAAGGCCCCCTCTCCTCTCCAATAGCAAATCCCTAGAGCACTTGAAATGTATAGAATTTTTCCTGTGGAACTGAATAAAGCATTAGTATTTCTCATTTTAATCTTTGTTTTGGGGTTGGATTTTTGCCACTATTCAGAAATCTGTACTTTGTTTTGGCAATCAGGCAGGGGAGGACAGACATTTTTAGATTTCCCTCTAAAGGCTATGATGGATATTATATAATGTCTTACAGGCAGTTTGTGATAAATGTGCCCTCAAACTAGAGACAATACAGAAAGGTCAGGTGTAAGAAAATAAACATAAAAGGATAGGGAACTGTAGTGTAGAACTCTGGTATCTGCAGAAGTATTCTATGGGTTTTACCTTTCAAGTTCACAGTGATGACGTTATTATCTCCAACCAGATATCCACAAGGCAGCAGTTCAGGCACTTCTAGGCTATGGGCTCTAGTTACATCCCCTATACAATAGCTAGCAATGCAGTCAGAGCTTAAACCCAGGCTAGTAGTTGGATCCACTCGAAAAATATACTCCTGAAATTATATGAAAACATAAGTCATAAAAACATTTATTGAATGAAAGCTATTTGGAAAACTGCCTAGAGTTATAGAAAAAAGAACTGCAACATTGAGAATAAAGCTTAATAGTAGTTGGTGTTAGCAATATATCAAAAAAACCTCAAACCAAAACAAAAACTTGGCAAGACAACTCAAAGAAATAGAAATTTTCTAAAATGAAAAAGAAAATTGTAATAATACTTAAGCAAATTTTTCACTGTCTTACCTTAAAGAGACGTCTGATTACACCATCTAAAACATCCCATTTTGTTTTTCCACTGACTCCAATTGATCCTATCAGGTATGCATGTGGCTTTTGATCCTGCAAAGAGGTATTTTTGGAAACTGGACTAAAAATGGTACTAATTAGTTTTCTGTGAATATTCATAGTCTTCCTAACGAAGAATAAGAATATTATTTAGAATGAGAGGTAACAACTTTGGTAATAATCTCTGTGCCAGAAGTAGGTACAGATTGTATTACTTTGATACATCTTTATAAAGAAGGGAATACAGAATCTTGTTCTGGTCTTTGATTGCGTCTGTGTTTTTAAAGAGATGACTAAAAATAAAGGTTGCACTATATTTGTCATTTTTTACAACACAGAACATGAAAACGTGACAATACAACTTTTCGGCAGCAAATTCACAGTTGCACCCTAAGGAGATCAATGCATAGATCTAATTTATAATGACCTAGAGACAGCAAGTCCCAGGACATCCTACTACTAATTAAACAAAGAATTAGTAGTGTCTAAGCCACCACAAAGGCATAAAGAAGCCATATGGCATTAGTCTATGGAGTGTGCCTAACTGTATTGAGCATGGATGACAGAAGAGAGTGCCATCTATGAGATACTTCCCTTCAGTTCCTGGATTAAAATACTGAAAAAAATTTGACCTACTATATGCCAGCATTTGCTTGAGCTCTAGTTCTGTTCTGGGTAATGCACTTACCTTGGCTCGACTGTAGCCTTTGTTTATGGTGACTAAAATTTTGACACTATGACCTTCTTTGTGGAGTGCTCCATCAGTGACATCATCCAACAATATATCTACATTAAAAGAAGGGAAGTGATCAATCAGAAAAATCACATCAATTATGTTCACATCATCAGTTCAACATTTGTTCAATGGATTTAAAAGTTAAAAATTTGTTTAAAAAGAAAGGCTGCCGTGATAACAACTTAAAATTGTTGTAATCTGTACTTATTCCTGATTCACCATTTCTGTTGGAGGTGAAAAAAAGTTACAAGCTGTTAATTTTTGTAGGATTATTAGGAGTTTTAATCATTCAGAAAGGGATAAAGAATCCACAAATAAATAAAATCTTGCATTATAGTCTTGCCTTTGCTTTCCCTCTTGGAACTTTTTCAAAATTACAGGATGTTCACAAAGTAATGTTGTTTAAAAACTAAATTAAATGTATGTCTTTGGGCACTCATTTGTGCTCTTTAGAATGTTGTACAAAGAGAAACAAGAAATCCTTGCATTGATATTTCTGTTGTTAAGTTAAATAGCATTTAATTTCACTTTCCAGATGATTCCTTTGCCTTCTGTACATATGCCATGGATAGAGTCCTTTTCACCCCCACTAGAAAACCACTTTGGATTCCTCCAAAATACATTACTTTATTCACAGTCATTCCTCTAAGGAAAGGCTTCCTTTGTTTTGGAGGTGAAGAGTGATTTTGATCTGCTCTACACCTCTGTTTCTACCACTTCATTAACTCCTAAAATGAGAAAGCAGATGTATTTCTGTTAAAGGCTCGGCCTACAGCTTTATTGCAAGTGATAAAACTGCTGCTTTCTTCTAGAAGTTCTCTCTGAGATTTTACTGTTAGACATTCAAGCTAACTATAAAATTAGATGAGATTATAGATTTGCATTTTCTTCAAAGGCCAGCACAGTAATCCACTAACCTAAACCCTGTTCATTATTAGTGTGAAAAACATCGACTTCATGATATAGTCTGTACAAGGTCAGATTTCATCCAAATTAAATGAGGTCCCAGTAAGATTCAGTCACTTGTTCAAAGGAAAACTAAAGAAGGTTTATGAATATAATTTCAATTAATGTATTAAAAATAAGTTTTCATATTAGAAGTCTGATAACTTACATCATATCTAGAATGCAGATTCTGCTATTGGTTTGGGGTGTTTCTTTGGTTTTTTGTTTTGCTTTTTGCATGTTTTTTTTAATTAATTGACCAATGAAGCTTTTTTTTTGGTAGGTTTCAATAAATCTATGCTTGCTTTGTTCCAGGCAGAAAGATTTTCTGTGTCACCATTGAATTTTTTATTTATTTATCAAATTATGATATGATCCCCCTGTGAAATTTTCCAATCTGTAAATGACACTTATGTAGCCCTTTAAATTCATTCTTCTTTAAGTCTTTAGGAATGAGGACCCACTCTGTAGCAAAAGAACAAATTCCACTTTCTAAGAGCTCTCTCTTTCACTGATACAAGGGACTGAGGAGATGCCCAAGGGCCTCTAATCTCATGGTGGCACTAATTGTTTTAATTTCCCCCTGCTAGGCCTTCTTTTTAGGCATGCTATGATTACCTCAGTCCAATTCTTGTCAGAGCTGTGGCACTCTGGGCCAGTCCTGTACTGGTCCTTGTTTGCTCTTTTCACTGCAGTGACTGACTGAAATAGGGGTGTCTCTGACCCCCACACCCCTTCCCAGGCTGCCACTCACCCTGATCTGGAGGGTGTCATCACACCCTTAAGGACGTGACAGTGGACAGCTTGGTCATTGCCAGATGACCTGGTTGGTAGGAGACACTGCTCCCAAAAAGTGCAATGGTATTTTTATATTATGAAGAACCAAACCACTCTATTCTCTCAGCTTAATCCTCATCATGATTAACCTCCCCATATCTCAGGGAGTTGTGTTCAGTAGTACTCCAGCTGTCGCAGAAATCCCACAAGACTTGGTGGGAAGCGTTCACCCTTCCAAGTTCTCTGGCATGGCAACAAAATGATCATCACAATGATCAAAAATTCTAGATTCATAATCAAATGAAATTCTCCACTCCTCATTAGGCACTCTCCTATCTTTAATTTCTTGTAATGAAAAGTAATTACTTTTTTCATGTGAGAAAAACATTTAGAACAATAACACAGAAAATTATATCAAGTTTATGAAATTATGGAATCATTGAGGCTGGAAACACCCTTAAGATCATCAAATCCAACCACTTCTTCCAGTCATCCTGTTCTTCTTTCTTTCCCCTGTTTTCCTCTTCCCCTTCCTCTTTTTTTCTTCCAGCTTTTATTATTTCTATTCTTTTGCTGAACACTTCCTCATAATTTTCTTTATTTTCATTCTTTCATCTTATCTTTTACCTTCAGTTTTCTTTCACCCATTCCTCTTCACCCATTGTATTCTCATCTACTTCCCCCTCCTTTTCTTCAGACCTTTCTTCCTACATGTTTATTGCTGTATCTAGACAGAGTTAGTTCCAAGCAACGAAGTGCTAATGAAAGGCTGCTACTCATGAAAGACATTTTATAACCACCATATTGCAAAAAAAAAAAAAAATTACTTTTGCTTTGTTTTTGTTTGTTTGTTTTTAATATGTGTGGATCTGTGAGCAGTTAATTTTTTTTTCCCTGCTTTTGCAACAGCTCATTGCATGTTGAGGCCTAGTTCAGGGTCCTCCATGCTAAAAGTTAAACCCTTCAAAGAGTTGTAATGTAAATAAAAAATATACCAATTTTCATACAAAATCTGATATTAACCAGAAAAAATGTTCAAATATCCGTGCAATCAATGACTGGCAAGATAATATGACTAACTGCCAATCCAAATTATAGTCAGTTTGGCATATTCCCAGCTGTACTCTTGCCTAGACTCTTTCCACAATTATTAGCCACATTTTTATTACTTCCAGAGACTGCATCATAATTTCTGTGGCGTCTCTGCTAATGAGTGCTGCTTTGCTCCTGCTTTACTCCTGGTTCTACTCTTAGAGACAGCACTTCTGTTTCTTGGCTACAATATCAAAACAAATGTAGAAGGCTTATTATCATAAACTCCATGGCATGGAAAATAATCAAATGTTGATGCTCATGATGTGGACCCAACTTCTGCTTGCTTTCCTTCATTCACAGATGACAATGAGTGCCTAATAGACCAGGAGGGGTTTGGTTCCCGTGGTAAATGGTGATTTGGTCCAACATAGGCTAGCTAGCTGTACCAATTTAAAAAATGTAAGGGATAAAGCTAACTGAAACCACCTTCTGCCTTAGCTGCAAATATGAAGTCAAGTTAAGGGAGCTAACTGAATGATCAAAGACCTGTAAACAAAAAGAAGAAAGTTTCACATACTATACTCATATTTATCCCACATGGGCAAGAGAATGTATCAATACAGTTGTCATGTATACTTCAACAGATATTTCTTTTCAAAGAAACTGTAAATTGGATGACCGAAGAGTATTGTAAACTTCATAGGCAGAGAGTTTCATGGCTAAGAACAAAGCAAACATAATGAACAATCTGTTACTGCTGTTCAGGTGCTTCTAAAAGCTACATTTCAGACATGACCACCAGCATTCTTCCTCTTCTCTGTTACTGAATGTATATCTGATGTTACCCTGAATGATAGGACGTGTTTTAATTTCCAGTCATGCCTCTCTTATATGGCCCATTAAGGGGCTGAAAAAATCGTACCAACTGCTGAGGCATGCATGTGCCCAAAGCACGTTTACCTGATGTAACAGATTCTGTGATGTTTAAATTGTTCAGAGAAAGTCCCAGTGACTGCCGTGATGAAGAAGATGATGTGCTGCTTGAGGACTCTGATGATGGCCGGGCAGGCTTTCCGCTATTTCCAGTCTCTGCCTTCAAGCGATCATTCTCTGCTTTCAGTATCTCAATTTCATTCTACAGACAAAAGAAATCAACACCAAAGCACAGGAGGTTATTCTTTTGGAAAACCACTACTGGTGGCTAGTCTGGTGATGCTGTCCCCCTGACTCAGTTAACTGGCTTACCACTTTCACAACAGAGATATAACACAATGAAAACTGGACTGCCTTTACTTCTTAAATGAAGGGAAAGCCTCCAATAACCTTATTTTTAGATCCTAAACAATAGCAGCTTCAAGCTTTTGTGCTTATTGTACAGTTGACCATAACATGAGTGTGGTCATAATTTTCCCAGCTATCCCCATTTTTTTCAGATACTTTCTACTGTCAAATTACTAAGGTAACAGTTAGTTAAGGAAGGTACTGGATATGTCAATGTTTCTAAAGACACAGAAAATTATTCCTGACATTGAATATAAAATTTAAACAGTAACTTCACAGAGAAATTAAATTAAAAATGAAAAATTAGAAATTGATAGTTTAACAGTTTCATAACCCTTCTTGCTATCAAATAAGACTTTTGATCATTCAAACATGGGATTGTTAACATAGCAGCGAGCAAATTCTCTCTGATGAAAACAGACAGTGACAGATGAATCAGAACAACTGGAATTTTTTACCTAAATCCTCTGTGCTGCCAAGTGATAATTGAATGTACAATAATAAAATGAAAAAGCCTGAGAACAGCCTGGTACTATCTAAATCTAGCAGTTGCTTAACAAAGTGCATTACAAAGCAACTGCTTATTCTTGCAGATGGTTCTGCACATCAAATTTATTTCTAAATTCACATCACCCTGGTAAAAGTCTCACTTTTTTAATGGAGGCTGAACAGCTCTATTATACAAGTGAAAACATAAGGGATAGATAGCATCACAAAACCCCCTGCTTCAGCTACAAAAAGATTAGATCACATACACACAGGTGAGAAGACAGTGAAAGGGAAGGGGCAAACCAGTACAATAGTAACAGAAGGTAATAGATGGGTATATCAGTTTAGTCTAGGGTTCAAATCAGTAGCCACTCTGAAATTTATGCTTATTAATTACATAGCTCTTAGCAGTCTTCCATTCACTTGAGCTTTAGTTTTTTAAAGTGCTTTGAACCTAAAAATATTCATGTATCACTTCCACCAGTCCTATTTTTTCCCTTTACCAATACTCATCAATCCTCTAAAATATCAACTTTTGGCAACTGCAAGGCAGCTGTCTCTTCTTTTCAGTGAACTTCAGAAATGGTGATTACCATTAACAGTTTCTCAACTAGCTGCCTTTGCCCAGATTTGAGGAGGTTCAGACTTTGGAGAAATGTGCTACAGCAGACTCCTCTCTCTGGAAACTTCACCTGATTCAGGCACTCATCTCCCAGTATGAGACTGTCATCAGGTGATAAGCCTTCACATCCTTTTCTCCTTTTCACATTCTTTTCCTCACAGTTCCTTAAAACCTTTCAGTGCCTCGAGAGCAATGCTTTATTTATGTCAGGACAAATGAAACCACATTTATGGACCAGCTCTTGATAAGTCTTCCCTCTAATTGAAGTTCAGTCGAATATCCCACACTAATGTTGGCACCTTGGAGTTGTGAGCACCTGGGAGGATGGCAGGTACCAAAGATGTTTAAAGACCCGGCTGAAACTGATACAGGCACTGTGTAAACAAAGAGGTCTAGAAAAGACATCAAGCACACCATTTCTGTAGTTATGAAATCAGGTGCTATAGGCATCTACACACAAATGCCTTACACTCACCTGACCTAAGCACCCAACACAGAGCAATTCAGCTGGCAAGGCACTGGGCTGGATTCAGCTGAGGAAATGTGGGCTTCCAGTGGCATGACAAATATGGAAGAATGCTAAACTTTCATGTCCTCTGCAGATGCAAATACTTGGGGCTGGTTCAAATGGTAAGAAACACCTGTGCTCAAGGAACTCTATTTCACCCTCTGTACCTATCTTGGGGTAATTTTAGGACAGTTCTTTAGCCCTCACTACTACAGGACTAAAACTCAACTGAGTACAACAGAAGTTTATCAAGTAGCTCATTCCCAGACTTTTAAATGTAACCAACTCTGTCTCAACCTGAATGCCCAGCCCATGGCCTTGATTCTGTTCCCCAAATACAGATTTACAGTGCCTTCAGGGATTACATGGGTATCTTAGCTGCCATTCCAGAAGGGCCCAGTTCCACTGAACTGTCACAATGTGTGGATATTAGAGATACTTTTGGGCACCCACCATGGCAGGAGGCATTGGCATGTAAGCAAACGAATTGAGAACCATAAAGCTCTGTGCTCCACTGAAGAACACTGCCATGCTTTTGCATCCTTTCAGGCTCCTGAAAGGAAAAATCTTCTAATGAAAAAAAATATGTTCACAGAGGAATTGCGGCAGTGTAACAAAACAATATAACAAAACTTTATGATGCCGGATACAGTAATTAGTTCAATTTCACATTCTTTGCTTTGGCAAGCCATGACTGAATTAGGAATCAGAAATGATGAAACAGTATGCACATAACATCCTGGCCCCCTCCATGGCTCAAGGATTTAAAACGCTGTAGAAATCACTTTTTGATCTGCTTCTCTGTCATGTTGCTAACTCCAGTTATAGGCTTGAGATAGTAAATATCCTTTGAGCAGGGATTATGTCTTCTTCCATATCTCTTAAACACATTTTAGCTATTAATATACATGCTAAGAATGTCTTTATTAGAAGGTGAACACTTATCATACCCATCCTTCAGAAGTACTGTCAATCCAGCAATTTAATTTACACTGACAGTTTTTTGGTGCCTGAAACAAAGTCCTGGGAAAGGAAACACACCAGTCATACCTTTGGTGCGCATCCCTGTCATCAGTTAAGCTGCTGCACTGACCTGCATGCGGTTCATGGCTTCCCGGATCTGATCCAGGTGGTGTGCAGAGCTGAGGGCTTCCAGACGGATATCCGTTAATTTGAGCTCCTTCTCCCTCAGCTCGCTTTTTAGCTGAAGAATAATTTCAGCCTCTGCCTCTGTGCACTCACAGATCCTAAAGAGGAGCAGGAAACAGGCAGGAGATTAAAGGAATGTTCTCTCCCCAAAGCAGTGTCATTATTAAATATCAAAGAACAGAAAAACGCTTGCTGCTGGTGAAACCTATGAGTGAAGAAAGAAACTTATCAAAGAAACATGAAAACGATCAAACTGCAAATTAAAAAAGGAAAAAAAAGTCCCCTCCAAAAGAAGTGATCAGATTGCGTTATAACTTTTTAGTTTAGCTCACTATGGTGAAAAACAAATTCTTAAATAATTTTCAGGTATCTTTGAGTGTTTAGCATCCATTGGTTTTAATTGGATTTTTTACTCACATAATTTCTTTGGTGCAAAGTTTATGATTTCTCTATGCAACGGTCGTCAGAACTGATGTGTGCTGATTGAACTGTACTGCTGATATTTATTATTTGTTAGGCATCAATATTTTCCTCTGATATGAATATTACACAAAGGGACAGTCATTGAATAGTCTACAAGATTTTGATGTGTAATGGTTTTGATTTGTGATAGCTGATATTTTGCCTATAGCCTGTGATTTTGTAATGTATAATAGAAGAAATCATGCGGGTTGGTTTTTGTTTTTTCCCCTTGAAGACTGGATTTCCATGTGGTTACTTTTCATATGCATTTATTTTAATGAAAAAAACCATTATAGTGTAAGAAAAGATTGAAACATGACTGGCTCAGGGACCCACAACTTTCCAGCTCTCTTGTTAGACTGTTTTGCATCTTTGTATCATCATCAGAACCACCAGTAGAAAATAAAACACTGAACATTGGCTTGTTACACTAAACAGTATTTCCAGTCAATTCAGCAAATGTTATTTGTTCTTTATTACTGTGACTATAAATAGTTAATATTTTCAGAAAAATCTCAATATGAAAAATATTTTATGAAAATAAGTATTATTATTGTGATTATTACTGCTAACATTTAAAAACAAACAAAAAAAGAAACAAAGGTCAGCATTTAATTGCCAGAATGCATGCAAACGCATTTTGGGAAAGAAGATGCAGCACTCTTCAGGTCAGCAGTTGGGTACACAATTCCATGCCCCACACTCAGTTTTACCGGGATCTATGCCTGTAGACCACGCGGCCGTTTTGCCTTTTCTCTGATGCCCACACTAGAGATGACCTGCACACACATGTATTAGACAGATGCAATTGGAAGAAAGTAAAGGGAATGGTTCAGAACGCAAGACCCCATCAAGAAAATATATGAAGAAATCATAAGCAAAGGGAAGATGAAGTTCATGGCAAATAAAATACGTGCCAAATAGAGGAAGAAAAATAATGAATATCATTCAAAACATGCAAAAACGTTTTAAATGTGATTAAAGATTAAGAAAGACATAGACCAGGATTTTTTTTCCCTGAATATTATGGTATAGCTCTTTTTGTGATGTGTCCATACCTTCCTATGCTAAGAAAATTAGAAATGAAATTTTATTTCCATGCATATTCCATTTACTAACTAATAAAGCAGTCATGAGAATAGAATTCCTTGAGTGCCTTAAGAAAATTAATTATGACCTGATTATTCTCAATTAGGCGAAGGAAAGTAAAGCTAACATCAGTAGTAGACATTTTTTGGTTCAAAGAGGTTGATTTCCCCATATCAGAAAGAGTTATGAGCTTAGCAGAGTGAAAAAAAAAAAAAAAGCAGAGAAATATGAATAAGAAGGAGCTAGGAACTCCATAAGAACATATCAGATATTAAAAAAATACTGAAGAAATCAGACAGCTGTTGACTGTTCACTTGTTCTCAGACCTGAAACCTTCAGGGTGGTGATTTGAATAAAATAAAAATAAAATCCCACAAAAAAATGCAAGCTGATAGAAGAGAGGAAATAGATTAAAATTTATATACACCAGTAGCTACAAAATAGATAAAGTAATAACAGGAGAAATAAGTATACTGTAAAAATTCAAAAATATATATGTTTAAGAATTTTTTTAGAATGTCATGAAAAAAGGTAACAAGGAAACATTAGCATTTGGCCTTTGCTAAGTGGATGCTATAAAGTTGCTAATGGTGCAGGTAGAGCACAACACAGGCTTTTAGAAGTTTGTACAGCCAGGTGATTTTGGGTAAAATCTGTGAAAGGATGAAAGATTATGACTGAATAAAGACCTGCTGCAGAACCAGTGTGCAAGTGGTGCAGCTCGCGAGAAATCTGGCAAATGGATGGAGCTCAGGATTAGAAGACCTCAGCTGTCGACAATGGTTTCTGAACTGCAAATGGCCATGCTGGAGGTCCGCTTCCCAGCCCACCCCATGTGCCAAGAGAGACACTTACGCAGATGCTGACTGTGATGGTTTCATCGATGTTGTTGCACACTCTCCTGAGCTGTGGGGCAATTTAGGTGAGGAAGGAAGGGAGGAATCTGTCAGCTCTTCTATGTCTGAATGTGAGGAAGGAGGTTTGGTGGACTTTTTCTTTCCAAAGGCCTGTTTGAAAGAGCTTCTTAGCTGGAAAACAAATACAGAGCAAGATTATTTTCCTCATCACAGCACTTTGTGTGCAGCTCATGTTTTGAAGAGTTAGTTTGCAGATGCCATCCTAGCCACTGCCTGAGGTCAGTATGCAGAAGCAAGGTATTAACATATGCAACACAGTATCTCTAAAAACATGATACAGTGCTTTGTTTTGACTTTATTAATCCAGCGCAGTGCAGAAGTAATGCTATGGAGAAAGTGCAGGATTGAGTGGTACAGCTATTGGGGAGGGGTGCTCATTTAAAGCCATTAAGCCCCAGTGGAATCCCATTCCCATGGCATTCCCTTCAAGGGGTGGCTTTAAATAACCACTTTGCATCTAGGTACAGACTCCACTAAATACTGAAATCAGAAGATAAGTTCAATTTACAGTGTTTGCCAATTCATTTTCCCCATTAAAACTTTGAATGGTCAAACTATGCAAACTCTATGATTTGGATCACAATCAAGAGGATCTAAGTGGGAACAAGAGGTTTGCCTTGTTGTACTACTGAGAAGAATGTTAGCTGAAAGGTATACACTGTTTGTTGCAGATTCCTATAGAGTGGTAGGATTACCGAACATACAAGCATTGCCTTTTCCCTCTAGAAGCTTGTATCCAGTATTGAAAAGGGACAGAATAGCCAAAGAGCCATTTATTTCAGAAACCAAGATGACAACAGTTTTGTCTCCAGTTAAAATTAACTATGTCATTTGTTCATACCTTTGTCTAAGTACAGAACTTACTCATCTTAGGAAAAATACAGGTTTTATTTTTATTTTCAGAGAGTTGCTCTGGTCAAAACTGTACAGAACACAACGACCAGCTGGTTCCTCTATGAAAAAATGAGGACTTCAAACACATTATTTTCATGGTAAAATTGGAGAGTGGGGAGTGTGACCACTGATCTTAATGAGAAACAATATTTAAGTCCTTTCCAGCTCATGATGTCTAAGGAGAAAGAAATGGATTTTGGCTACACTCCCCCTTTCTATAGCCTAAACTTTGAGATTAAAATGAATAAAGACAAACTGAGAAGACATACAGGATAATCTGGTTTTAGAAGGTATAAAAGCCTACTGCCAAAATAAATAGCAATCATGCCAAGATAGGGTTTTTTCATAGATGCATGCCAACTTTTCCATGGTTTATATTCACCTCACTTCCTCTAGAGTTCACCTTGCAGAAACATGAAAGAGTGTGGAATTACAAATCAAGGGAATGAAGGCTCATCAGTATTTTAAAACAAATGTTTATGCAGATAACATTTTAAAAACAATAAAAACATATTTTCTGATTATTTATTTAAAGTATTTAATTAAATCTTTAGCAGTATGTGATATTTGTATGTTCCAGTTGAGCAACATCTTAATTTCTTTAAACACTGTAGTATTTTTAAGTGAGAATTCTTAACTGATTTCAACTCCCTCCATAGCTGGGTAATATATTTGAATCAAGCTTTTGAACCAAACTGCAACTGAAGAAAAATCAAACAGTATTTCAATGTGGCCCAGAGGTGGTTTTTGGTCTGTCGTGGTTTGACCAGGAAGGAGTGGGAATTCTGGGAAGCTGTGGTCAAACCAATGAAGGTTTTGGGTTTGAGACTGGCGTCCAGTGTGGCCAGTGGGGTTTGGACACACCTCCGAGAATACACAGGGGTTAAAAGCAAGGCACTGCCCTTGGCACTCCCTCTTTTTGGACCTCGCGGCGAGGAGTTCAGATCTCTTCCCCCGCCCAGCCCGCTGCTGCTGGGCGGGGGAGGGGCCGGCCATGCGGTAGGCCCGGGGCCTGGACAGAGATGGGGTTGAGGGGGCTTCGGGGGGGCTTCGAGGATGGAAGGGTGGAAGATCCCAGAGAGTCAGCCCTCGGGCAGCCAGCCCCCCCCCAGGAGAGCAGCCAGCCTGGAGGAGAAGGAGGGAGAGTGCCCGGCCGGAGCGGCACCGTGTGGGCAGCGTGCGTGGGAGTCGCTCCGGACCGACAGAGACTGAAAACTTTTAACCCTTTCTTGCATGATTGGGGCCTTGCAAAAATGCTAATCCTCCTCGAAGCTGAATAAGAAGGGAGATAAGAGATGAGATGTGGAGATGATTGGATGGGGAGAGATGATTTGGAGTGGCCTTTTGGCTGGACTTTTCTCGTGGCTATGGACTCAGTTGTTCCTGTGACACAGACTGCATTTAGGGGGAGGCAGTGCCTCAAAACCAGGAGGGTTCATTCGTGAGGACCCCCCGGCCCCAGGGGGTTGGAAAAATATGGGGGGGACAGATGTCCCAAAAGCAGAGACTGTGCCTTTTTGGAGTGAGACAAGGCATCCTTGAAAGACAACCCTAAAAGCAGCTCTGGCCATGTCTCAGTGGTGAGAGCACTGGGCATGGAAGGAAAATGTCACAAGCGGCAAAAGGACTTTTTTTTTCCGGGCGGTGCCGAAGTGACAGAGAAGCACACGAGGTTTCAGTGTGTTTCCAGGAGAAGCCTATGGAACGAGAAGGACTCCTTTCCTCTTCATGAACTGATGTTTGAGTATACTAACGTGTGGGGCCAAGGCTGGGCAGTTGTTTTGGGAGAATGTATTGGATTGGGAAAGTCAGGTGGTGGGGGAGGAGGAAAATGGTTTTTTTTTGTAAGGTTTTCAATTCTTTTCTTCTTTTTCCTTATAGTCTCTCCCTATTTTCCTGTAGTTTAAGTAATAAAGTGGTCTTTATGTTTAAGTTAGAGCCTGTTTTGCTTATTCCTGGTCACATCTCACAGCAGACACCAGGGTGAGGCATTTTCATGGGGGGCACTGGCTCTGTGCCAGGCTCAAACCATGACAGGTCACAACAGCTATTTTAAATTTATGATGTTGTTGTTCTTTTCTTGTTGTTGTAATTGTTGCTTGTACTTTTGTTTGTTTTAATTACTCTGACTTATGCAAATAAAACCCTGCTGATATTCAATAATTTTTAGCTTGCTGGTAGTGTCACACTACAGATACACATGAATTTCTTTATACCCATCTGGCCTCACAAGAACATTGCCATGAAATGAACCATTATGTTACTCAGACACTAGGAAATGACAGAATAGCTAGAAGAGAGGCTTAAACCTGCTGAGTACTCACCCAGTTTTTCTTTTTCTTTTTTTTGGAATCAGCATCATTACCACTGCCAATACTGGAATGACTTGTAGCGCTGTTGATACTGGAAACACTTTCTGAAGAATGTTGCCGCCTTATACGTAGATCTAAAGAAAGGAAGTTACTGTGAAATCACTTTCAATATATTAATAATAGTAATATTAATTTTTATATTTATGTAGCATCTGCCTCCTCAAAGGCAGTCTAAATGAACATAAATGGCACTGATGCTAGCAGTGGCTCAGATTCAAGCTATTGAAGCTTGTGAGAAACCATATATGGACCTAGGGGGATGCATACAATTAATCCAATACTTAGGGGTTTCTCAAACTAGGCTGTTGTTGCCCAGAAGGCAATGAACCTTCACAGCAATCTATGCACGTGTATCCTCATAAATGAGCACATGGATTACGTGACATTTCAGTGCCACATGTACTGTAGTTCTGAGGAGTGTAGGCACTACTCAACTTGTAGCAGCCCTAATCAGTGCTCAGATTCTACCTTCTAATATACCCCGATGGAAAGAAACAGGCAAGAGTTCATTAAAAATGAATGAAACAAAATAACCAGGAAGTGAAGAATATTAAAAATGGTTGGTGCAGCTTCTGAGTTTCAATTTTTTAGAGGTCTCTGATAACTATATCTTAATCACTGGAAATTATTCTTGTACAACATGCCCACTAATACAAAGGGAAATTACTTTTTAGATTATTTTCTACTTCCTAGAAATTTGCTTTGCTACACTCAAGTCATGCAGTGAAATGACCTTAAGGCAATAACCTAAATAATGACCTCTCTAATGGAAGATCAGTAACACTCTCAAAAACAAATACCATATTTTTTTTTCAAGTAATTTCTTTGCTGTTGCTTATCAGCAGGCACTTTTGAAGTATGTATTTATCATGCAATATCGGCCTAACTGTACTGACAAATTAATTTGACATCTGGAATTTAATGCCTGCTTTCCTGCACTGATTTAGCACTTCAAGAAGGAGCTGAGTTGTTGTCAGCCTGTCTCTTACCAACAAGAACACCAATTTACAAAGCTACAGCTTTGACTGGGTTCTCAACCTCTAACCATGTTATACTGTAAGACCTCACTTGTGTCTTGGGTGTACTTCACTAGTCAGTTGCAGGAACACGGTTATTTCTCCATCAATTCTTGGCCACCCAGCTCTAAGAAGATAAAGCTCCAGGAAGTTTGGCAGACAGGAAACTTGGGCAAGGTTTCCAACTCTGGAAATACCACAAGTATGCCTACCACTCACTTCAGAATGTGCTTTGCCTTGCAACAGAGCTCCCAAACAACAGAAAAGTAGTGACTTAGCTTTTTTTTCCCCTGGGGAGAACTTCTGCATTTATTTTGATAAAGACAAGCCCATACCTTTGTGGGTATGATCGGGGCCATTCAAGGCTCCTTGAATAGCAGCTTGTGCAGCAGAATTCTGGGCTTTCAGCATTTCAATGGTTTCCCTTAGCTCTATAAGCTCAGATTCCTGTGGGAAGAGCAAAGAGAGATCAAAATAATGGCAAAAGAACAATGTTTGTCTAAGCTAAAAGAAAAAATTGCATGGGAAGAGTGTTCAAATTAAAGATCATGGGACTGCTTGGGTTATCAAAAGGGCAGCAATAAAAAGAATGCATACTCTTTCTCTCCAAAGATATTGAAGTTAACTAACATATTCTTTTTCATTTACTCTATATAAAGCAATCATGCTATTTTTAAGAAGAAAACATTTTCAATTAGGAGTAATCTAAAAAGGGTCTCAATTAACTATAAAATATATAATTAAGAAAAGCTCAATGACTTTGTTGCAAAATACAATGAAGCCATTTGAAGTACGTCCTTTAATATGTGAGGCTACTGTTTAATGGATGAATTCAAAAGATTTGTTAAATACTAATTTAATTAAAAAGTCCCTGTTTAATAGAAATTGTCCTGCAAGTCGAAGTAAAATTATTCCACTTGAGTGCAAGAAGTTCTGTATCAGAATGCACAGCTGATTTTTATTAGAAAATATATTTTATTATTGCTTTTATACGCAATATTTTATTTATTACTCCCTGTCCTTCCAGTCTCCTTCCTATACAATTAGGGTTAAAGGAATTTAAACTCAACAATAGAGAAAAGAAGAGAAGGAAAAGAATAAGTTTTAAAACTTTTGGGAAAGAGACTTGGAGATGATCTGTTTCAATGTCACTGCTTAACTCCTTCTGGAAAGAAAACCTGATGGATTTATACTTTGTAAAATAGTTAAAAGTTTTGGTTTTAAGAAAATTCCATTGTGACTGTGTTCTTTTTCTCCCCCCCCGCCCCCCCCAAGATGAAACAAAAGCAAACAATACAAATATTTTCTATCCAGTTCACAATGAGTCTTGCGACATTTCATCTGTTGGTGCTCAACCAGACTCTGAAACGTTATTTGTGTAGACAGTTACAGACTCCAGTGGTGACTAGCAGCTCACAGATAAATATATTCTTTCACAGTATGGGTCAAGGAGACCTTTCCATTAATAGGACATTGTTGAAAATTCATAAGGGTAGAAAGTTGCAGAAGTTCAATCCTGCAAGGTGCTAAGCAGCCTCTTAATCCTGAGCTTGGTAAAAGGACTCATATTAAATTTCTTTGTATCAGGTTTAGAGTATTTTTCCCCCATTATGTAAGTAGCACAGTGAAAAAGTGAAAACCCAAACTGTTTACTTATGGATAGGATGCCTAACCTTCATTAACTTTCCAATTAAGCTATTTTTCTCTACTTAAACTTCTTTGTTTCCTGAAATTCCATTGTTCTGGTGGTGCTGGGAGGCCGGAATGAAGCACTGCAGCAGCTTATGATAAATTTTTGTTACAGGATCCTTCAGTATGGAGTAAACCTGAAGTCATGCATGTTTTCATTGAATTCTGGAAATGAAAGATTTTAGTGTACAACTGTTTTATGAAACTATCTGTGTAAACCTGATACTGCAGTTTTTTCCACATGCTGCTGGACAATTATGAAAAACTGATTGCAGCAACCATTAAAGAAAAATCTGTCTTGTTGTCACAGATGTCCCTTTTTCCTTTTAGTGTTCTTTAAACCAAACTCTAACATAATTTTCTGACTATTTTCTACAGCAAAGCATCCTCTTTGACCAACCTACCTTTTGTTCAGCAGTCATTGTTAGACTTTGCAATCGGCCTGTCATATTTCCCAAGCTTTTTTCAAAAGCTGCTACTAGATGAGCCTGTGAAAGAAAGACAACACAGGGAAATTTTCCCAGATCTATTTGATTTTTAAAAGTATGTTTTTCCTTCAAGCACATTTTCTCCAGCTCTTTAATATTAGTTCAAACTCAGACTGAGCTAAGTTGGATAGATGAATCAGCCAAATGCACCCAGTGTTCCTCAGGCTTCTTTAGCTCCCAATGAGATCAGCTCAGGTATCTCTGCCTGAAAATGAATTATGGATTTAATGCCTGGCTTTAAATTTACTGATGTATTAGCCAAAAGTAGTCTGCTCCCAAAGAGAAGTCCAGGAGCAATTATTTTCAATTACTGGACACTTCAAAACAGGAATTGAAGCACTTTATCTTGAAGCAAATTTTAACTTCAGAAATAAAAACCTTCAGAAAAATCCTAAGCCTTAAAAAAAAAATTAACACAGTTAGTCTTATAAAATGCCATTGCTTAGTCTATTAATACTATATTGCTCATATATGTCTGTGTGTGTATAAAATATATTTTGTAAAATATAAATATAACATTTATAATGTGTGCAAATATATATATATAAAACAAAATAAAATCCTGAAATCTGGAAGTCTTACTTCTCAGTATAAAAAGCAATAGAGTTGAAACAGATCAAAATATTAAAAAAAATAAAACTTCTTTCTGGCTTTTATTTTTTAAACAACCTGCATCCTACACTGTAATCAAACTAAATTTATACAAATTATACTTAATCAGATCTAACTGGCACTGAGCTTTGTAGGGCAAAGAAGAGCAAATGGTCGTAAAGATCCCAATATGCTAAAAAATTGCGTAAAAATCCCTATGCAGGGAAAGGAGAGCCAAGGGAAAATAAAGACTTAATTTTTAAGGAAGTCCATATAATCCCATCCATTTCTCTCCCAACATCAAATAGTAAAAGCATAAGGAAATGCTTATTTTCTCATTACCATCTCAAAAGTGGTAATAGACAAAGTCTCTAACCATTGGCACATGGAAATATAACTCAAACTCACCATATTTATATGCACAAATGGATTAACTGAGCTTCCTCAGGGAGAAAATTTAGTTTTTATTATAGCAGTTCAGGCACACACAGTGCCTGGCAAATTTTTCAGTTGCAGATTTGCATGCTTTTACAAGCATAGTTGAAATTGTTTGAATGTATGCAGTTGTACTGAATCTGAGGTATAATCAAGAAAAGACATGGTCCAAAAAGGATTTTGTTCTGCATTTTAGGAGAGGGAAAAGATCTTCTTGCCACCTTGCTCTGTATATTATCCCTCAATAGAAGAAGATTACCATAAATATCATAGTGGGCTACTTCTGCATCTCTGCTTCAGAGCTGTTGTACTGATGAGTGACTTTGGTGTCTTGTAAATAATTTTGGATTGCTATAAATATTTAGGTGTCTTGAAAGCCTCTTATTTTATTCTTATTAAACTTACTAAAAGTTTACTCCTTGTAAACCACACTATTAGTATACTTAGGTGCACAATTACTTACAGGTGTAGTGGTCAATCGACCTGTTTTCTGCATCTGCAGGGATATCTTAAGGTTAACTTTTGTGGTAAAAGGACACATACCACAAGGACTAACTCCAAATAAACATGAGACTAGACAAATATAGAATCTCTAGAAGATAATTGTATATATTCCTATTTTAACATTTATAACTTAGGCTACATTCTGGAAGTTAAAATCTTTGATAAAATGAACCTGAAAACCTGCCAATCAATACTACAGTCTTTGGTTATTTTCACTACTCTATTTCTCTAAGAAAATAAAAATAACTGTTTTTAAACTTACTTTTAACTTTATTAATTAGCTACATGTTAAACGTATCCAGATTAATCTATGGTGTTTTATTTCCAAAGATGATGACCACACACCCAGAACACTATCAGAGACAAAATAGATGCACTACTACAGAATTTTAGCCAAATGTCTCTTCATTACTTTTGTTTAACAGGAAACTAATGGAGCTCACTGTTCCCTGCCTCATAAAAAATCTATGTCTTGGCTGACGGCCCATGGTTCTGTTTTACTCTGAGAATTACAGTGGGGACTGAGGGCTTGAAAGAGAAATAATTTGTTTAATTATGCATTGCTTCTCTCCTTTTCTAGAAATTAGACTGTAATAACCACAGTACTTTGGTACCAAACTATGCATACTTCTGTAAAGTATTTTCCTGTTCCATAGCTACAAATGCATCCTGTATAGGACATGAATAGACAACAAAAAACTTACAGGAAAAATTAAGTAGTAAAAAGCAGCATTAAAAATGTCATCAAAGGTCACTGAAACTGTTATTTTCTGACAGCCTTTAGAGAAAGACAGCCATGTAACAAGGGTTCTTAGTAAAATTCACCCAGTGACAGAGAACATTACCTTCTTGGAATATTATACCAAACTTTTTGCATTATAAATGTTATTGGATCAAGATGATGCATTTTTCTAACTCATTTCAAATAAAGACTATTAGAACTTGATTTCCTAATAATAAAGAAATGTAATTCAAAGTCCCATTTACCATAAACTATTCAAGAAGGAAACCTTTTAATTGCATTGTTCATTACTTTAAATGTTTATTACAAGATAACACTCATCTACTGAAGTACTGATTTTATATTCAGAGTAATAAACTGTTCTTTCTCCATGGTAGCTAATATTCATTCCTTCAGCTGTCTAGGAGCTATCACTTGCAAACTTAAGCACATTTTCCCTACAGAAATACTACACAATAAAATAAGAAAATTTCATTTCAAAAAGGCTACATTATCAGTATACTTATATGTGTGTGTCGAAGTATACATAAAACAGAAGTATATGTATGTATTTCCATTTGAGATCAGCTTTCACATTTAAGCAGTTAAATGCAGAATAATTCATAAAGCAATTAAAGCAAAGAGAAAGAAAAATCTGTGTCTTTAATAATGTTCATTGGAAATTAAAAATTCTAATCAGAAACTTTTTTTACACTTAAAAATTTGGTAATTTATTTTGATTGGATTGCTAATCCTCAGTTTCTGAGGATGATTAAATTTATCTAGAAGTTTCCATTCTTTCATTCTTGTAAAAATATTCAGGAATTGTTTTGTTTGTTTTTTTTAAGATACAGCCAATCTCTCACACCTTAGAAATCTCTGTGTTAGATTCAGAAGTTTCATTCATGGAGTACACACATACTTGCAATATTTCAAAGAGTAGCCTGAATATTATATGTGGTTTATATAATGCTCATTCTATAGTAAAAATATGTCTTCAAAACTGAATGCAGTATTTGTACTTGAAAAAAAGACATCCTGGAATTAGAGTTCAGGAACTGGGCATTACTTGAAGTATGCCTGCAGCAAAATATATCCATCATTAACTTGACATACATATTAGATACATAGATAGACAGCTCTTAATCTGTAGATATCCTTCACATACGAGTTAATTTTGACTTCTATTAACATGCAAAATGCACACTGGAAACAGTGGAAGAGATGTCTTCAGTGCTAAGATGATAGATTTGATTTTAAAGATTTCCTTAGTAAACTGTCCCAGCCAGGCAAGCCCCAAATACCTCAGCTCAGGTTTACAGCCTATCCTGAACATGACATTCACATACGAAACATCTGCCTTCCAACACATTTTGGAACCTGACCTGTGGCATTCAGATTTATAAAACAAAGGCAAATAAATAAAGTTCCTCCCACCTGACAGGGCTGAATGAAAGGAGCTGTGAAAGGCCAGAAGAGATCAGGCTGGTTGCAAGCAGCAACTGTAGATCTGGTGGCCTTTTCTGTTTGCTGCCTGCTAGCACCTTGTTGCTTGGCTGTAGGATAGCGGTTCAGAGCTGGCCAAACAAGAGCATTAGCCAGCACACCCCCTCTGCTTTCTACTGGCATCCTGGCTCTACTACAGCTTGCAAGCAAGCACCCTTCAGCTTTATACAGTACAAAGCTCTGATCAAAGTCCCTCTGAACAGGCTTGGTCAGGCTGCTCACTGGAATTTGAGCCCTTGTCAGTCACATACGGAGTCTGCTGGTTGGACATTTTCTGCACTGAAAACAGGCCCTTTCTGAATTAGTATTGAGATTTACCTTTCAGCCACACTGAGACAGATGCCAGGAGTAAAGCAAGAATCTCAGGGAAAATCTGTAAATTAAGCATCCAAATGACAGCTGGACGCAGCTTGAATTTAATCATTTGCAGGCAAAACACTTTGGCCCTTTGGGGTTAATCAAATGAAATAAACTGCCGAAGTCAAGCTTAGTACTTGAGTCCAGCCAACGAAAACCGAACAACAAATCAAACCAAATAAGAAAAATTTTAGCAGAGTTTTTAATAATGCCTGAGAAATGCTGTAACTTCCAATTGACAGATTTTGGTATAAAATAATGTATCAAGCAAAGGCTTGATTTAAGAGGTCAAATTTCAACCTGCCAGTCTTTTAATTACTTATATACTAATGTCACCAACAGTCTTCTGTGGAGAAGCAAAGAAAGGCAAAAATAGTGTCAAAATGAGCTGAATAAGGTGCTCTTTTTTTCACTCATGTACAGTACTTTTGCTCAGTTCTACAGAGGGAAATGCTAACAACAAATTCACATCGAGATGGAGCTTTGAAGGAACAAGATTTCTGGCTATTAACACTTTCCTTCTCCAGACCACAGCAAGGCAAAAAGTGCTGCCTGTTTTCAGACAGTGAAGGTATGGAAATTAGGAGGGGTTCAGGACTAACACTAAGGACTAATGCTAACAGGAATGCATTTGTAGCAAAAGCATCAGAAAGGACTGAGCATTTTTCTCGTTAGCAAAAGCACCACAAAAGACAGACTGTTCATGCAGTTCTCTGTTTGCCAGAGAAGACAGACAGTGTTCAAATGTTTCTGAATTAAACTTAATGCTCATTCAAGATTTAGCCTTCCTGATGAGCAAACATGACTCAAAATGAGGGTCACAGTAGTATTATCCATGTAGAGATTTGATTTCTTCTCTGAGAATAAATTCCAGATTTTTGTGATTAGGAATATTTCTCCTTTAAAAGGCAGTGACTGGTGAAATATGTAGTCTCTTAGACTACAAAAGAAATGGTAAATGAGTACACGAAAGGAACGCATTGCTAAGGCAGTACAAGTTCATGAAATCTAGAAAGCCATCTAGGTTTTCTGTAAGTTTGCCAAGTTAAATCAATTGTTTGTTAATAACTTTCAGAATTTTCATGAAAAGTACTTAATGTGTGGCATTTAAGCATCAATTCTGTAATTAAATAAATTTCAGTGGTTCTATCACAATTAAATAGTTCAATATACTGTCCGCTTTCAACCTGGATTTTATTTCTGATGTTTAAGAGATACTTTGTAGAATTTCTTCTCATAAAATCCTTGAAGGACTGACAGAAGGGCTGCTAAAAAGCAGTTGCTTTTGATTGTTTGGTTTCACATGAAAGTTTTGTTTTAATACTTTACAAGTTCTGTATCAGAAACAGCAGAAAATGAATTCAGGACCAGGTTTATTGTGAAATACTTCTCAATTTTTTGGTTCTGTAAAGTATGTATCTCATGAGAACATCTTGCCAAAAATATTTACTCCCAATATCTAGTAATATCTACTTTTTTTCAAGATGGTATTCATTTCAAATATAATTTTGTTAATCCCTAGGGATTTTGAAGCCTCTACATTTTGTGCTCCTGAAAAATTTAATTTTGAAGGAATTTCTACATGTTGGGGATTTGGCAAGAGGAAAGATTTCTCTTGTATCATTTAAAAAATGCATGTGCAAAATGGATCCGCCTTAGGGTTGCTTATAGGTTTAGAGTTTAAAGAATATCTCCACAGAGATGGATTAGAAGGTGTGTAACAGTCAAAAGAACATGATTAAATTAATCAAATGTGGTACTTCTGGATAGGAAAACCAGATGTGTATGCATATATATTTAGCCATCCTATTGAAAATGTCCTTACAGTTAGATCCATAGAAAAGCATTTTTCCTGGCTGTTCAGGAGCCCAGAGGCAGCATACAGGAACAGATTCCCAACAATCCAGTCTGATTTATACAGATCAACCCAGATTTATTTCTTACCCACACAGCTGGTTTAGTTTGGGTAAAAACCAAGCCAAAACTCCCATTTTTAACTTAACTCCATTTCTTTGCTCATTTTCAACTCCTCAGCTGCAGAGAATGCTCTGACATTATTGCACTTGTTGCCATATCATACACTACAGCATTTCTGGGTTGACTGAAAAGTGACAGAGCCTGAGTAACCTTTCAAGTCTCCCTTTCAACACAGCAGTTAGAAAGAATCTGCTGGTGTTTCTGTTCTGAGCCAGTGAAAAGAGGGAAGGGAAAACTGTTTTTCTACCTGCAGAGTAAAGAGAGGAGTGGTGCCAGGGGTCCTGAGTTATCACCTGGAACAGGCAGTGAGTACAAGCTCACCAAAGGCAAACAATTTAATTTAACTGATATGACACCTCAATTTAGAATAATGAAAAGGCTTGGTTTGGGAAGGACCTTTAATGATCATCTAGTCCAACTTCTGACTGGGAGCAGACACATCTTTCATTAAATCAGGGTCTTGCTGGAATCAAGACAACTCCTCTGGATAACACCAGGGCACTCAGAGTAGATATGAGCATGTCTGTGATTGTGCTGTGTTACAAGTCCAGCCAGGAATCACCTTTCTATGCTCCCCACTGCTGCTGCATCTCTGCATTTGTTGTGGAAAGAAAAGGGCCCTGCAGAGAGCAACAGACTCACTAGCAAACACACCTACCCAAAGCATGCTACTCTTCTCTCCTCTCAGTGTGGTTTTTAGTCTGCTGCTCTCAGGATAGATGAATAAAGAACTGCCCAAACTGGTAAAGATGAAGGTCAGTGTCTAAAACATGTGAATGAAGGAGCCCCAAACCCAATACAGATATGCTGGCTATTCTAGCTATACATTCTCAAATGAAAAAACCCAACCCAGAATCCAGATTTTGAATTTACAAACATTGCAATGTCCCACATCATCTGATTCACTAGCTCACTCCCAGTACTCAGAGTATGGCAACCTAAACTGCTGCAGATGTACAAATACAGGTGCTCTGCAGCCTTCTGAACAGAGAAGAAAGTGCTAAGCATAGCTTTTCCACATTTTCATGTGTGGAAGTCACACACAAACAAGCAGCTTTCACAGAGCTAGAGATTATTTTCTCACAACATGAAATAATTTCTTTGAAATCAGCACTTATTTGTAAATCTAAATATTCAGGACACCTACACTTCAAAGAGAGATTGTTCAGTAACTTCACCTGAAACCACATCAACCAGACAGGATTGTCTCTTGCATTCTGAATCTGGCATTATTTTCAGATAACACGTTCTATAACTCATATTACCAATATATGTCAATTTGAAGGAACACCAGGAAGCTCTCTGTGAAATAGCCCAGTTTTAATTAGTTATATATCAGCACTGCTTTTGTAGCATATAAATGATATGTACACTTGTAGACTGTGCTTCCCTTCACACATGACTGCATTTTGCAGGGTTTGTCTTTGTGAAATTAAATGGGAATGAATTCTATTAGAATATGCAAATCATGCCTTTCTTTGCTTGTGTCTCCTTACTTTTGGCCATTTTTTATAATTGATTCTGAGAAAAGGGTGAAATTTAACATGATAGGACTGTCCCATTCAAACTGTGGAAACTCCATTTCCACTGCCTACTTTTCGTTTCCACAAGATTAGTTTTTCTTGAAGCTGGGACAGTATAGAAATTCAATGAAGTCATTAACTTGGAAAACAAAAACCCTAAATAAATAAATAGTAAATGTCTCCAATACTATGTGTTGAGGAAGAGCAACTGGTAATGTATTCATTGATACTACTTATCATCACAAGCAAAAATACTTACATTTGCTGAAAGTTGAGAAGTCAGTGTAGCAACTTTCTCCTGCGATGCAACCAGCTCTCTCCGTAGTTTCTGAATTTGCTAGAGAAACAACAGACTGCTGTCAGTAATTCAGCAATGTTTTTGTTGTGGTTATTTTGTATGTTTTCTTGAGAGACAACCAATAGATTAACAATGTCTTAGCTTCAAATTTTAATCTCAGAACTATCCAGAAATACAAATTATTAGAAGTTGTAGCTTAGTGTTGCTCCAACTGTTTTCTAGCACTCAACCAGTGTAGAAGAAAGGATTCCAGTTAAGGGAGCACACATGGGTAAATGCTTAATTACTTTGTATGTATTATCCTTTTTTGCAAGGGAAATGTCACAAGTTTTTACCAAATCCCACAAGTCCCAAACATATGCTTAGTGCAATCAAGGAGATGTGGCCTGAGGTTTTGAAACATGAGTGCATTTGGGTGAGGTTTGCCGTGCCTGACTGTAGACATGATGCAACCAACATATGTTGTATGTCTACAGTAGACAAAGATAACGTGAAAACTGTACTCTCATGATGCTTGGCATGAAGAAGGGTTTGATGGCTACCTCAGACACAAGATTTTTCTTTATGGTTGTCTACAATTAGGTGAGGTAAAGTAGTATTTTTTTTTCTCTAACACATGCTTCCTACAGTCCCTGAAATTCAAACATGCAACCTCTTTAAATCTTATATAGTATTCAAAAACTTGCTTGCCAACTTAATAAAAATAAATGTAGCTTTAAATGTGCTTGTTGACATGAAAATAAACTCAAGACCCTTTTATCCTTTAATGAAAAACAGAATCCTTATGAAAAATATGTTTCCATTTCAGCTGGGGTAGATACCTAACATGAAGCTTGCACATCATTTTAAGCCCATTTAACTCTATTTGAGATCTTACAGGGACTTCTGGGCACTGTACTGAAATCAAGCACAGCATGGAGTTTCACTTTGAAGAGCCTCTCATATTCAGATGTAAATTATTCCAGACAAGAGAGATAAAATGGGTAAAACCAGCCTAGGAAAGGGAACATTTACAGTCACTAGTAAAGACCACTGCAGTACTTTAGTTTTATGACTCCCATGAAAACAAACAAGAAATACTGTGCAAGCAACATGAACATGTTCCTGTACTTCTGTAACATAAAAATAGCTCAGTCATTTACACTAGCTCAGTTCAAAAGGGGCAGATTATCGAGCTGTTCTCCATCCTGGACTGACCCCTTTATTTTTCCAAGTTTTCTCTTTTGGTTTTAAATGCAATTATTTGGCATTCCAGCTTAAGCTACAGTTTCATCATGCTCTTGCAAATCACAAGGGTTGGTCTCATGAAGTGCTGTCCAACATCTCCTGTAAGAGCATCTCAAGCAGACCCAGATATTGAGAAAACATCATGTAGAAATATACAGGAAAGAAATGTTTATTTTCTATATTCAGACCTACAGAAAAGGCAATAAAATGAGGAACTGGAATTTAAACTACTGAGTTATAACATGACTCTTTATCTCTTTTTAACTTAAAGAGATGTGAGCTTAGACAAAATTATATTGAAATATACTGCAGCAAGGAGGGAAGGATATGTTTATTTGTTCAATGTCCTCAAAATATCTTTTTGTTGACTTTTTCTTTGATTAGAATAGTAAAAATAGGAGCCGCATAAATGCAGGAATTGGAAGGCATGCAGCTCTGTGAAGTGGAAATGCACCCCTTGGTGCTGTATTTTATTGCAGCTACTCTTTGGTGCCCTTTTAATACAATCAGGACTTCATTTTGAGAAAGGCTGTAATTGTATCCAGCTGCTGACCCAGGCTTGTCACCCATTTTTATACATTGTGAGGAGAAAGAAGCTATTTTCCATGTCAAATTTGATTTATATCTGAAATCAATCTGCATTGCTCTGAAATCCATCAAAGTGGTCAGTTTCAGAAATTTAATATAATTCAAAATGTGAGGGAGAGAAGTTCAAAGAGATCATTTGAAGTATTTTTCCTCCTGAAAGGTAGCACCTTACCTTGAATTGCACAATTCCTTAGATCCTGCACAGAGTGGAATTAAGTCTGAAATCAGACCTATCTTAACTCCTCCACTCAACACCCAGTTCTTACTGATTCTTTTCATCTTTTCAGAATGACAGCCAGGAGACTTTCTTCAGCACAATGCTGAGAAAACACCTTCTAGTTAACTAAAAGCTGCACCAGGTTTCCACCAATACTTCTCAAAAGGCAATGCAAAGACACAGGGTGTATTTTCCCCACCAACTATGCAGTTTAGCCAAAGCAGGTAAACAATAAACTAAAAAATAATGTAAGCAATACAGAAGTAAAAAAAGGAAGAAAAGTTAGTACCTCTGAATGTGCCTTTTCTTCTGCCTGGAGGAAAACAAAGAAGAAATGGCTTAGAATCAGTGTGCAACATAATTCTGGTAATAGAACATAAAAGCCAGCCACACTGAAGTGAAATGAATAGCTGCACGCATCCATTACATTAAAAGAAGGTATCCAGTAAAAACAATAAATGGAACTATTTTCAACAGGCTTGGCAAAGTTCCAGCTGAAACCCCAAAGAGCTTGCCAGCATACGGACAAAATGAAATGGTGGAGAAATGGATAGCAGGACCAGAACTGCAGAAACTGGAGCTACATTTCTAAGATACAAACAAAAATTTACTATGCTCTCACTGCATGTGCCTTAGTCTGATTCAAAAGAAAACATTTATGCTGCAATGATTATTAGGGCTCCTGGATTTAAATTTGCTTCACTGCATACCAAGACATGTCCTTAATATGATACTATGTAATTTCTGATAAGAGAAGTTGACAGCACTTCTCATTGGGAAAGGGGAGAGGAACTTGCATCTTAATGTAATTTTGTCCATACAGAGTACTGACCAAAATATTAAAGGCTATCAAGGCATGTTGAAGTTTTAAATTAAACTTGCTAATATTTAATAATTTAGGTATTTTCCGTATTTTAATTTATTGTGTCATATATTGAAACTTTTTATTCAGCAGCCTTTTTCAACAAGCTAAGAAACGAAACCACTGCAATGCAAACCTTTGAAAGTCATTCAGTTTCTAAGCTTTGGATCAGTCCTATTCAGGAGACATTTGGCAGACAGATAAATCTTGCTTCAGTGGGATTCTAATGGAAAAGAATGGCATACAACAAGAAAGGAACCCTTTCATAACATAAAATAAGAATCAGTTAATGAACTGGAAATTAATCCACCCCATGGTCTGAAGTGGCCCACGCTCAGAGAAGCAGTCTACATTATCTGGAAGAGAATAGTAAACAGTAGAAGGAAAATGTAGGTAAGCAATTATCTCTAAATAACATTAAAAACCCTATGAAAACCCAAGGTAAGGGCCCTTCAAAAGTTCTCTGGCATAGGACTGTCTGTCTTATACTTGGTGGAGAAAATCAGTATGGCTGAATTTGAGCCTATATTAGGCATTAATTTTGTTGTCAGGATTTTAATGATTCATAACAGAAATGGTTTTTTTGCTTTACCTTGCATAAGGGGAGAAGACTTCTGGAAAATGCCCCTTTCCATACATGCTTATCTGTTAGCAGTCACTAAACAGACTGTGATGCTATGATATTTACCCTGGCAACACTTAGAAATGCTTTTGGCTGAAACTACTTCAATACCTGACACATCACTAGGTGAGGCTAATTTAGTATAATGATTTTTTTTTCTCATCACTGATGTGACACACTAACCTTCTTATGAATATTTACAAAAAGAAGATTTGCCTACAGAAAAAAAATTATATTCTATTCCCATTATTGTTACATCAAACAAGCAGTACATGTAGGGTCACAAAGAGATTGAGGTGATGATGTCCTCTTATGATTTCTTCTATGACAACAAAAGCAAAAAATTAGGGTTGGTAACTTTTTCCTAGAACTGCCATGTGGAGACATGGTCCTTGTCCTTGGAGCACCAAACCTGAAGATGAAGACATTGCTACATGTCCTTACCAGACAACTCCTTCAATGCACAAGGAAGTGTTGCCTCTCCCTGAGTTCAGAGAGGTGGCTCTCACAAGTCAGATTTTATGAGCAGTGAAGGAAGTAAATGATTGCGAAAGACCAGGATTTTGGACCAGCTTAAAGAAGTAGATACTGATAACCAAACGCATCTCAGTAGTTTTTACTTAAGTTTGTGCTAACACCATTGTAACCCATAACTCAGCCATTTTTCCAATACGCTCTAAAAGGAAAAAAAAAATTCTTTTTCTCACTCTACTTCTGCATTATATGCAAGCATCCCATCCTTGCAAGGATTATTTTTCTTTCTTTGAAGTCTTAGAACATTAAGGTACAAATGACATGTCCTTATAGAACTCCTCTGAGCACGGCCTAGCACAATCAATGAGGCCTAGGGAGTCAGAGTGTAGCTAATGCTGAGAGCCGGTGCAGGAAATTGGCAATTAACTAAATAGGGGAAAATTTAAGTGTTTCACCTACTGAGCAGGAGGAGATTGCAAATGGAGACAACCTACCATAATTTTTTCAATTACTCACAGGGCTAAATGAATTCACTGCCAAAACTGAATCAGTTTACTATGTCTGCTCACAAGGTATATTTTTCTGTGAAACAAAATGGAGGTCTCTGTACATGCATATCACTACAAGCTCGATTTCCAGTCTATGCAAGTTAAGTCCTGAGAACCAAATGCAAGTCAAGAAGAAAGCCAATGTTGAGACAGAGTAAGGATCCATCCTGAACTAGGTGAAGTGTCTGGGAGAGGTGAAGGGTCTGTGGAGCTAAAGCTGAAGGAGAGGCCACGTTCCAGAGACAGCAAGGAGACAGAGAAAGAAAAACAGAAAAACCACGAGGTCAATCTGCCCCCGACCTAGGAATTCCTCCGATAAAGAAGAATTAGTGCTAAGTGTCATGCAAGATGAATATGTATGAACTTATTGTGAAACTGTATGCATATGCATTTGGAAGGGGGATAAAAGGAGGTCTGAAATCTTCAGGGGTACGCATGCCCTTTTGGGGAGTCTTGCGTCCGGCGCGCGTCGTAATAAAGCATACCGGGCTTTACAACTTTTACAAGTTGTGAGGTTTCTTCTTTTCTCCGCAAAACAGTGTTTACAAAAAAGAGTAGTGAATGCAGAACTTCTGTGGCATTGGACTTATTCAATGGCAGAAAATAATGAAATGTCTCTTCTGAATCTCATATTCTAATTCCCAATGAAACAATCTTCAGAGAATAACTTGTTTTCAACTATCCTCTGGTAATTATACATGAAGGTCTTCATCTTCATTTAGTACTTTGATTGAATTTCTCAATGATTAGGTCACAGAAAACACTAGTACTAAGGCTTAAGACAATGCTTGATAAATCTAAGAAATACATTTAATTGAGATAACCATGTGAAGCTATCCCATTGCTCTCTTCACTCAGCTGATGTGATACTGAGTGTTAAACTTTGCAGGCTCCTACTCCACTTATGCATCATCTTTTGATTAATTGCCGAAAAGTTTAAACCCTTTTCAAAGAGGGTTCAAGCAGAAGAAATTCAGATCAAAAATCTTTGCTAAAAGTCAATGCTAGTAATTATTTACACCAATTTATTTCTGGTCCTTTTCAAATTTTTCTGCAGCTTACATTATCTTGCCTATATAATCCATTACTTAAGGAGTGGGGCTCAGCTGCAATGTGAATTCACAGTCAGAAGATATTTATAGTATGAACCTGGGTAAACAGTTTAAAGTTTATTTTGCAGGGAAAATACCACTCTTTAATATCATGGGGTTTAGTTAATATTTCCAAGATATTCTGTTGAAGTAGAAAAGGTTATATAAATAGTAAGTTTAGTAAATTCTTGCTACATTACACAATATCAGAACACAGATATTTCAGAGTTACTCACTTACTGCTGAAAGCATCCTGTGTCACTTTACAGCTTGATTTTTTTCATCTATCAGTTTCATAACATTCTTCTAAACTTTGGCATGAAAGCTTGAATTATAATTTTTGACACACCTTCCCATGCAAACTGATAGTAGGGTCTCATAGACAAGGAAATAGTTTGAAAGGTTTTTTCAACCACCAAAACATCAGTGAGAAGCTTAACTCTGACTGTAAGTCATGCCTCACATGTAGCCAGCCTGTATATACATTCTACACCTCCCACCTTCACCTACCCTCTCCTGCTTCCACATAATTCAGGACTGGTCTGGACTGGAACGATTTGCAACTTGCAGTTTAAGGCCTGTAAAAACCTAAGGCATGTGTACTTAATGTTTTAGACATGCCCTTGAAAGAACCTTTTTATGGTTAAACAGAGCTAAGAGAGGCACCATTGTGCATGGATACAATACACTTCCCAAACTAACGTGAGTTTAGCATTGAGACAGAGCCACCACGTGCTACAAATCATCAAACTGCAGGAGCTTGGTATTCCTAGGCAAGAACTGGCTCTGGGTAGGGGAGGCCCTCTCTGGAATGTCAGCTGACACCACTCAACAGCTGGACATATGGAGAGGACACACACTATTGATGAATGCATGGGATAAAGCAGGTAAGTGGGCTGCTCTCCTGTGAAAAGGGGTTCCTGCAGCATCTAGTTGTGTTAGTGAGGAGGCTGCAAAGCAACCGCTGTGTATCAGCAAGGGAATGTCCAAACATCCCTATGGATCATTTCTTGTTAGTAGAACAACCAAAGCAATAAATGATGCAGAATATACAAAAAAAATCCCCCATAAGATTAAAAAAAAAGAACCAACCAAACAAAAAAATATAATAGAAGGAAAAAATCAATTACAAAACAACTTCTGGAGATAGAAACAGATATTACTCAGCCTAATTAATCTAACTAATGAAGATTAAAGTTTTAGAAAGTTACTCTCCTCTTTTAAAATAACAATTAAATGCTGCTACTTGCAAGCAAAATCAGTAGACACTTAAATTCCAAATTACATCTCCCTTACTCTAATGCAATCTTGTGGCTTTCAAGAAGTTTACCTCAAACAAGACCAGGAGAGAAGTAATTTTCTAAATTATGCACTAGCTGACTGTAAGAAAAATGATTCAAAATGGTCAACTACAAAAGCATAAGGATCCCCATAAGAGAGACACTCTTAGACTTTCATGTTGTTTTTAGCTTTCAAAATGTATACTAAATGATTTTAAACATTAATAAACAATTCACATAAAAAGGTGAAAATAACGTTTTCTAAAATAGTATGCAGTAGTACAAAGCTGAAACCAAACATTCCTACTTTATTGCAGTAAAATTGTAATTCTCCTGGATCTCAAAGTATTGAAATTTTCACAAACAATGAACAAGAACAGAAGCAGGCAGAATTTTTTTCTAAAATATCAATACTCACCGTAGAGTAGAGAGAGGATGTGCTGGAGACAAGTGATAATGAGGACCCATGTACTTTAAGAAAAGGAAAATAACATGAAATATTGCTGAAAGCATAAAACTTCCAACATGTAGCTCAATAAGTAAACAAATTTTTAAAATGAGAACCAATTTTCCACAAAGAACAATTATGAGCTATCAGTATAGAATAGCTATTGATAGATTTCCCTGCAATTAGACTGTCCTATACAGAAAAACCATTTTCCTGGGTATGGGGCAGGTAAGTGAGACAATGACATTTTGTGTTATTATCAGCAAACCAAGCATCTCCTTTGTTGCTTTGACAAGAAATCACTTGATAAATACACTCTTCAGAGAAACCAGAAATCAAGCTGTTTATACACCTGTCCTAAAACCATTTCTGTTATGATACTATGCTTTGGAAAGCAGTTCACATTCCTTGGGGTGAGCTCCCAAGCTTTCCTCAGAAAGGCTGACCTGTGTAGTTGTAGTCCACGGGGAGGAGTAACTGTGAGGGGTAGTGACATATTTCCCTTAATCCTCAATGGAGTCTGCCTCAAGAGCATTAAGTGAATGTTGCAGGGCTGTACTTTAAGAAATGGGGTTCCTGGCCTACCTGGAGATGGCAAATGAAGACTAAAACTGTAAAAAAAATTGCCCCTTCTGCTGACTCTCCTGAGGAAGGCTATATGCACATATAACTTCAAAGAAGATAATTTATTTCATTACCTTTTTTATTTTTGTTTTACAAGATGGGGTTTTAAAAAATATTTATCTTTTGCCACAGTTTGATGCTTTAATAGCTAACTGTCTGCAACAAACAGACACAAGAACACTTGGATTAGCCAAATGGACTTTAAACCTAGTTTTCTACTTACAGAAATATGGAACACTGACCACTGAAATGGAGTGGCTTCCAAAGTATGTTGATTTTCAGTCTCTGGTTTAAATGTCTGAGCTAAACCGCCATTCTGCACCGTGGCTCTATGTATTACCTCACTTGTTTCACTTTAACCTTCCTCAGAGCTCCTATCCTAAAATACATCTGACCTTCTAAGAGCATCATTTCATGTTAATCTCTAATGATCATAAACTGCTGAAAACTGTTTATTGCTGCTGCATTGACTTTCATTTACTCAGGTTGATCACAGTTATCCACTCCAGCTGGATATGAAACAGAACTAATGAAAAAGCTTTTATCGAAACCACTGGTGGCCCATTACTGAAATTCTACATTTAACACCTCTTTTTTTATGCATTAATTGCTTTGTTTTCTCTATTATTCTTCCAGTGTTTCCTTTGATAATTCTGTTCCTCAGCAAAGGGTCTGTAGTCAGCTCTGTCCTTGAATTATGTGATATTCTTCTGTGCAGTCAGCCATCCTCTCTGTGCTGACAACTCACAGCTTGAGTTGTCCTGCACCCTGCTGCTAGTATTACAGATCCAGATGTCTGCCTGATATATCATCTAAAATACAGTAAAAGGAATCAAAAAAAGTAGAAGCATTATTTGTCTGTTGTTTTACCTAGGACTTTTTTATTTCCTTTTATCTTGTGACCTCTGGGGCTAAGGCAAGACTTTTTTAATTTGCCTATTACAAAGATAATTTACATTGTCATCACTTAGCAGTAAACAAGATGATTGTTATAGAATGAATTGCACAGGGTTTTAGTTGTCTTTTTTGTTTAATTAAAGCAATTAAGGACTTTGCACTCATGGGAATTCTGCAAATAATCAGATTTACCAGAAATGTTAGTTAGAAGAAAACGTTACAGTGCATTTAATTAGGAGTTGCCAGGTTCTCTGTGGATTAAAAAAGACCAAACCCCCCCCCCCCCCAAAAAATTCACCAAGTTCCAGATGTTGCAGATAGCGTTAAAGAAAGCAGACAGTAATAATCTGCATAAAGTAGTGAGGTCAGTTCAAATTGCAGAATTTCAATAAAGAAATTCACATGGTGTTTGCTGAAGGAGGCTGTAGGAAAGTGGGGAATTTAAAAAACAAAGGAGGTGTTAAGTAGCATTGGTGTTTGGGGGAAAAAAAAAAAAAGGAAGCACAGAAGTAGGACTAAGAAAGCAGAGAAGTCGGGTACGTTCAGACATTTCAGATTTAGAGGAAAAAAGAATAATTTTCCACGAATGGCCTCCTTTCCTCCAAAATTTCCAACAGGGGATTTGTACATGTATGAGATACATACAGCATTGCTTTTTACTGGGTGAAAATAATACCTTCCATGTTTCAGGATAAGAAAGGCTTGTGAGTCCAACTCAACATGATTAATATAAGCTTCACAAAATCATTTAAGTTTCTGTGGTGCAGGGTGCAGAAGAAATATTTTAAAATTTTACTGTGCTTTAGACATCTATTTTGGGACGTGTTTATCAATTTAAGTAGTTACTCAGTCTTACCTTCTTCCATGCTGTCCCTGAATGAACCAGAATGACTGATTGCTCGTGGTCTCTCTTCCAAGGACGTGGCACTGCCACATAGCTGGGAGTCATCGTAGAGATCAAAAGAAGTGTCTTGTGCAGGGATGCTGTTTGAACGCATCATGGTGGGTCCAGGAAGGTTAAACTGTGATAGGTTGGTTGGACTCACTGGAATAAAAAGCTTTATTATTGAAGCACATTTCCATTAAGTGAATTTTGCTTCTGTACAAAATTTTAATGTAGGACTAGCACAGTTAGGTGGACTTCATGCTCTTGAGACAATGGAAAGCTTTTATTCCTACACTTAAAGCTTCAACAAAAAGGTGGAACAGATGGCCTCAAAGGAGCTGGATGACAATAATCCTGTAAAGCACATGGTAACCCTAACACTGGTGTCTGAATACCCTTTGGCAGCCCATAGAAAATCAATGGGGGAGATTCAAAAGTTAAAAAGGAATAAGAGGTCATAAGTACTTTTATAAGCAGCTCTTCTAATGAATCAGTATCTGTATTTCATAGTTATATATCTTTATTACTGACTGCTGTTAAGGCCAAAGTTTATTTGCATATATAAGATATTTATCCTTTGATTTGATCAAATCAAATCCTTTGATTTGAAAATTTTGATTTTGAGCACACCTACCACTATAATAGGTTGAATATTTGCGCAAAGGCCTCAGCTGAATTTCATCCTAATAAAGAGGTGTAGTCAGACATGGTTGAAATCAAGAACAGTATTGATGAACCTACTTTAAGCTTTCGCAAAGCTCTTTTACCAGGAGGAAGGAAAGCCTAGCTATGGTTATCCCGGACCACACCGCAATGCCTAGAAGAAAAACCTAACTGTGCAGCCAAATTCAGCCTCAGTATTTGGACTTTTAGTTTAGATCATCCAAGATGTGTCTTAAGTTAAAAACTACCAGAACAGCTGTGTTGCGAGAGCAAATTATTCCACAGGGATATGAAAACTGAAATGAAGCAAAGGACAATGAAAAAATAAAATTTAAACCCCATGATCTTATTTCTCTATATTGGGAGTACACAAGAACTATGAACAAAAAGAAAATGAGATTATTGTAAACAGAAAATAATATAGTGAAAAAACACTGCCTAGAACTGTGACACAGAAAACACTGTCTAAAACTACCGGAGGAAAATTCAAAGCAGTGGCTTGTTTAGTGAGGATCCAATTTCATTTTTAAAAGTAAATTTAAATTTACTTTTAAATTTACTTGTTTTTTTTTACTTAAATTTACTTCTTTTCCTATATGTAGTAAAGACTAACATGTGTATGTCTGATCAAATTCTTTTGAGTGATTGTAACCTACAGATGCCATAAGCTGTGACAGAGAGATAGAAGTCTTAATTCTTCAAAGGAGTTAGTAATTCCTTACTAGGGGCCTAAATCATAAAAAACTCATTGTGAACCTAAGCATGTGACAAGTTCTGTGGAGAGAAGTGGGTTTTACTCAGAATTAAAGAAAGAAATAATACTATAAAAAAATAAATTTGTGTTGAATTAATTTGAAACAATATTCAGAAGAACCAAATCTAAAACTTGGTTTGTAATCAAATAAAACTGCAATGTCACTCATATCCCAAAAATACTATATTGCATTCAAGGTTAGGTTTGGATTGGGCCCAGTGCAGTTATAGCCAGGTCCAGTTACTGAAACACATTGAAAAGGTCCATCTCAAAGCAAACCTCGATATAGGAAAAATTCTATGTTTAGTTTCTGACATTCACTAAAATCACTGGAACGAATCCTACTGATTGTGAAGCCTAAAAGATGAATAGCTTTGAACTAGAAGCTAATTTCCAGCTCTCCCTCAAAATTTATGTCCTTGGTCAAGTCATAAAGAATCTGTGCTTCTTTTTTTCCTCTATGCAAAATAGGTGGTACCTTGACCCACTTCATTAAGTACACTGTGAGTTTCCCCTCATTAGTGAGGTACAACAATATGGTGATGATGTTAAAAATAAACTACCTAGTCTGGCAGACTAAGAAATATGTACAGCTGAATTTTATGCTTCCATTGAAGAGAGGGAGAAACAGTGAAGGAAACAGCATTTACCCAGGTTGGAGAAATGATATTTTCCAGTTGCAGATGAAGACATAGCTGAAGGAGAAACAAGCGGGGACTGACTGCCAGTGTCCTGCAGGCCTCCGGTTGAATGGGAGCGCAGCCATTCCTTGCCTTCCTCCTGACTTGTCTGCCGGGATGATGGTGCATACCTGAAAAACCACAGCTGGCATGCTCAAGACAATGACAAGGTGATGCCTTAGAAAGAAACAGCTGTCACATAAATACCCTTCACAAGTTAGACAGAATAAATCCCTAGGAAAACATCAAGTCCAGTCAAGTGATTATCACCAGAGATTTTAACTAGGTACAGTTTACCATTGGGTTACACTGAAAACATACAGGACTTGAACACCCCCTACTCTTCATTCCCCTCCCCAAAACAACATTCCCTTCTTTTGAAGAGACAGGATGATAAACTATAACAGACAGACAACTGAGCTGACAGAAAAAGACTTCAAAGCTATAGGAAGTGTACAGGTTGATGCAAAAGCTTGGAAGCCGTATGGTTAGGATGGGGATAGGCAGAATAGAAGCCAAGGAACGTTAGTAGCCACTTACAAAATGACATCTGTCACACATCATGTGGGCAATTGATTAGACAACAGGAGTGAAACAGATCAACAGCTCTGAAAGAGGAGTTTGCATTGGTAACGACAGATACTTATGACCATATGCACTAGATGTGCCGCTCTGAATGCTACCTGACATTATGTCCTGCCCCAAACTGAGGGGAGGGAAAGGGACAGGAAAAATAAAAAAATAGCAGAAAGAAGTTCTCTGGAAGGAAGAAGTTTGGCAATCAAATAATTAATCAACTGCTTCCTATGGTAAACCAATAAAACAAGTGCAATGTGACATGTGGGCCAAGAGGGAGAACTGGTAACTCACTGGTCCAGCCTTGGCTGAGCTGGAAGAAGGGCAATTCTGGCAGGGATTAAACATTAAAACGTGCAGACACTGTGGGTCTTAATCAAGAAATTTGTTTTCAGCAATGTCTGAAAATCAGAATGAAATGCTTCATTCAGACAAAATACTGCTGAGAAATGAACGCTTCCTTTGCTACTGTCATGAGCTATCAGGGTTCCCCAAAACAGTAGAGCAGAAAGGGCTTTTGATATTCTGGCTTCAGGCTTGTGAGGCACAAGTGTTTCTGCTTAGAGAGAAAATTAAATGAACATGTAAGTTCTTGTGCTGTGCTTGGGGTTTTGTACAGTATTTTACAGCAGTAAACCATATTGATCTTATCAAATATTTACTTTCTTTTTCCTTTCAAAAATACAGCTATGATCTTTGCCTATAATTGCGGTAGAGCACGAAGTTACTGAGTAGTTATCAGATTGGAAAGATGGCAAAACAAGAAATCAGGATGTGAGTTTTGGACTGGCTTCTCTGCACATTAAATCAAACGGATTTTTTTTCCTGGGCTAGCTGATCTTTTTTATATGCCTGTAAGCACTATTCCCACTCCAATTCAGCTTTCAGCCACCATTACAGCTGTACAGCCACAAACTTTGATCATCCCATAGTATCCTCGCAGGGTCCTCATTATGCCTTTAATGTCTTCCACCTTTTCCATTCTCTCCAAATAATAAAAAATTTGACTAAATTCTTATTAAGGAACAGCTAGTGCAGAACATCAGAAGGTGCAATATAGTGACAATAGTTTAGCACTATCTTAAAATTTCACAAATATTTATTCATAACTCAGGAGATTTAATGGTGCAATCACAGTTATTGGAAAGCTGCAGTGTCTGTGTGCATGCACATATATCCTTGCTTGCCAAATCTTCTTCCTGGATTGGGGAGATGGGCTTCCATGTCTCGTGAGACTAACCAAGTTACCTAATAATCTGCTCTTTTCACCGTGGAGGAGAGAAGAGGGTAGATAAATTCTGTTTTCTGTGATGAAGATAGAATTTAGTGAAGTGTTAGTAGCAAAGCTGGACTCTGTATTGCTGGATAAGGACCAAGAAAACTGTATGGAGCAGAAAACATTTTATACTTACAAACCTTGGATAGTCTTGGATAGTAAAATTAGTATTTTCTATCCCTACCCTTCAGTAGCTCTCCAGTTCAAACTGCATGAATGTTTGAATGAGTCCAAAGTCAGATCCACCTCTAAAACCTTGTTTTTCTCCATAATGTTTTCAATAATTAGACCTATTGAATTGCATAAATATATTGTTCTGCCTCTTTTAGCTCTCTAGGATCCAATGCCTTTTAAAGATTCATTCCATAAGGAAATGATCCCTAATAGCATTTACTTTCCATGGTATATCTTGAAAGAAGATTTATTCCTTAGGCAGACATGGAAAGAAAAAGTCCATTGTTAAAATTTACATTTTATGGTTCGAATTGAAATTCCAAGAATTCTGTTGTAAACAGGATCAACAGAAGGAGAAAGAAAAATAAAGGCAGCATAGAAAAGGTTACAGGAAAAAAGAGAAGCAGCAGTCATGCGCAAAAATATATATA